>NW_015506427.1:149134-264725 GCF_001515645.1 Sinocyclocheilus grahami | reverse complement strand
TTACAGGTCTGTGAGAGCCAGAACTCTTGCTTGTTTGTAGGTGACCAAATACTTATTTTACCAAGGAATTTACCAATTAATTCTTTAAAACTCCTACAATGTGATTTTCTGGATTTTTTTTTCTCATTTTGTCTCTCATAGTTGAGGTATACCTATGATGAAAATTACAGGCCTCTCTCATCTTTTTAAGTGGGAGAACTTGCACAATTGGTGGCTGACTAAATACTTTTTTGCCCCACTGTATATGCAAATGTTAAAAGGCTAAAAGGGTCTCTTAAGCCACAAAAACCCAAAGATCATGCATGATTCTACGCAGACGCTACAAGTATGTGGAAAATGTGTTTTTTGAACTTTAAACCGCATAAACACATTTCATTACACCAAATACACCAAATAATGTTCTTTTTAGCAACGTCATATGACCCCTTTAACTTTTCCAGTAGCAAGCAAAAGTAGCCTAGTGTGAGAGAATGCTCCATCGCAGGATTTGTGTCATGCAGTGGGGCAAAAAAGTATTTAGTCAGCTACCAATTGTGCAAGTTCTCCCACTTAAAAAGATGAGAGAGGCCTGTAATTTTCATCATATGTATACCTCAACTATGAGAGACAAAATGAGAAAAAAAATTCCAGAAAATCACATTGTAGGATTTTTAAAGAATTAATTGGTAAATTCCTCTGTAAAATAAGTATTTGGTCACCTACAAACAAGCAAGATTTCTGGCCTTCACAGACCTGTAACTTCTTCTTTAAGAGGCTCCTCTGTCCTCCACTGGTTACCTGTATTAATGGCATCTGTTTGAACTCGTTATCAGTATAAAAGACATCTGTCCACAACCTCAAACAGTCACACTCCAAACTCCACCATGGCCAAGACCAAAGAGCTGTCAAAGGACACCAGAAACAAAATTGTAGACCTGCACCAGGCTGGGAAGACTGAATCTGCAATAGGTAAGCAGCTTGGTGTGAAGAAATCAACTGTGGGAGCAATTATTAGAAAATGGAAGACATACAAGACCACTGATAATCTCCCTCGATCTGGGGCTCTACGCAAGATCTCACCCCGGATCACGGGGGGACCTAGTGAATGACCTGCAGAGAGCTGGGACCAAAGTAACAAAGGCTACCATCAGTAACACACTGCGCCGCCAGGGACTCAAATCCTGCTGTGCCAGACGTGTCCCCCTGCTTAAGCTAGTACATGTCCAGGCCCGTCTGAAGTTTTCTAGAGAGCATTTGAGAAGAGGAGAAGAGGATTGGGAGAATGTCATATGGTCAGATGAAACCAAAATAGAACTTTTTGGTAAAAACTCAACTTTGTAGGAGAACCAAATAGTTTCTAGTTGTTTCCAAAGACTTTCTTTTGAGGAAATTCTTGTGTGATTTATTTTTTTAATCCAATAAAAGCCAACAATAATTATGTCTTAGCATTATAAACATTACACACTACTGTGACTAAAGAGCTTACACATACGGGTGTGGATTAACCATTACAGAAACATAAAAAAATTATTTTGGTAATCACCGATACTGCTAGTTTATGGCAGCTGTGGCACAAACCTTATGTTGGGTGGTGGTGTAATATATTTGTTAAGCACTATGTGTGTGTGTGTGTATATATATAGCCCCAAAACATTACTGCTCTAGAGTAGATCTGCATGGAGGAATGGGCCAAAATACCAGCAACAGTGTGTGAAAACCTTGTGAAGACTTACAGAAAACGTTTGACCTCTGTCATTGCCAACAAAGGGTATATAACAAAGTATTGAGATGAAATTTTGTTATTGACCAAATACTTATTTTCCACCATAATTTGCAAATAAATTCTTTAAAAATCCTACAATGTGATTTTCTTTTTTTCTAATTTTGTCTCTCATAGTTGAGGTATAGAATTGGGATTGGGCCTTAGTGACTTCCTCACCCCTTCAGAGACTTTTTTCAAAAACCTAGCAACAAAATCAATTTCTTGGACAAACCTTATCTACATTCCAAGACTCTCCCATGATGTCATAAAGGCAAGTTCACTGATCTAAATATAAATATAGATCAGTGAACTCACCTTTATGAGGTCATCTAGCAACATTAAGTGACCAGTTTTAGCTACTTTCAATTGAAAGCAGTTGGCAACACTGGTCATTTAAACCACACTTTAAATACAGGACAAAACTAGGGTAATTGACAAGACACATAAGAATCAAATGAACACAATCAAACAAGGGAGAAACTGGGTCACGGGGAGCAAATGGGGACAGAAACACAACAAAACAGGAACACAAGTCTGACATTACCTCCCCCTCCTGGAAGGCGCGTCCTCGCTCCACTTAACTTCCAGAAGGGAGGAGGAGTGGGCTCCCTGGATGGGCTGCCTCCAGGGCGGTACCGGTTCCGGGAACCATGGCAGAGCAGGCAGTTCAGGGGGCTTTGGCGGAGCAGGCCGTTTGGGAGCCATGGCAGAGGAGTCAGTTCAGGGGGCCACGGCGGAGTAGGCAGTTCGGGAGCCGGATGGCCTCTGTGGCCTTGGCCTCAGAACTCATACGGCCCTTGGGGAAGACTCCGGATCCCCTGGCTGGAACTGGCTCTGGCCTGGGCTCAGAAGTTCACTCAGGGCTTGATGCGGGAACAGGAGCCCTCTCTAGGCTAGATGTGGGAACAGGAGCCCTCTCTGGGCTTGACTGGGGATCTGAGGCCCTCCCTGGGCTAGACGTGGGAACAACAGCCCTCTCTGGACTTGACGTGGGAACAACAGCCCTCTCTGGGCTAGACGTGGGAACAGGAGCCCTCTCTGGGCTTGACTCGGTATCTGAGGCCCTCCCTGGGGCAAAATCTCGCTATCGCCGGACCACCCCCCCAAGAAGCCTCTTTTGTGCCTCCAAGCACCCCGTTCACTTCCGGGTGCCGATGGCATTGTGTTTGTGGTAAATACTGTTGTGAACCCCGGGCCCGTTCAATTAGCGCCCGCACAACTCACCGCTGTTATAGCGAGAAAAATAAAACACAAACATTTTCAAAAAGAGAGCAAATTTCCTCTTCCGCATTTCACGAGCGTTGGGTCCCCGCATGGCGGCCTGATGCTCGAACAAACCCAAGCTCTTGCCAAGACACCTGAACTGCGCCCTCATGAGACAGCCATTCAGGATGATTACATTGAAGCAGATCCTCTCGCAAATGTGCCCAGGGGACTGGTTCTTTTCACTGGATCTGAAAAATGCTTACTTTCACATCCAGATAGCCCCCCCACCACAGGCGGTTCTTGAGATTTGCCTTCGAGGGAGGGGCATATCAGTACATGGTCCTTCGCTTCGGACTGTCCCTAGCTCCCCGCACTTTTACGAAGTGCATGGATGCAGCTCTTTCCCACTGAGACAGATGGGAATACGCATCCTGAATTATCTTGACAACTGGCTCATCCTCGCCCAGTCAGAGAATGAGCTAGTATTCCACAGATCCTTACTCCTCAGCCACTTGCAGCGCCTGGGACTCAGGGTCAACTTTGCCAAGAGCACGCTGTCTCCCAGCCAACGGATATCGTTCCTGGGAACAGTTCTCGACTCAGCCAGAATGAGGGCGGTAGTCGTGCCAGATCGTGCACTGGCTATTCGGCAGCTTGCGGCCTCATTCGAAATTGGAGCCCTTCGCCTCAAAGCATTTCAGAAGATGTTGGGCCTGATGGCCTCTGCATCTCCAGTACCTCAACTGGGCCTGCTTCGCATGCGGCCCCTTCAATACTGGCTGAAACCACGAGTTCCGTCCCACACCTGGCGCCATCAGTGGGTGGATCGGGGCATGCCACTGGGTATGGTCTGCAGAAGGAAGGTAGTCTCGACAGACACTTCCAACACGAGTTGGGGAGCTCTGTGCGATGCTTCACATCAACTGCCTGGAAATGTTGGCAGTATGTTTGGGCCTTCGTACCTTCCTGCCAGACCTAAGGGGACACCATGTGCTAGTCCACTCAGACAGCATGACAGTGGTGTCATATATAAATCGCCAGGGTGGTCTCTCCTCGAAGCGCCTCTTCATTCTGGTAGAGTGCCTCCTGGAATGGGCTCATCTACACTTGTGTTCGCTAAGAGCAGCACATGTGCCGGGCAGGTTGAACCAGGGAGCGGACATGCTATCCCGGAGCAATGTCCCCTCAGAAGAGTGGATGCTCCACCCGCATATGGTTCAGAGAATCTGGGAGATCTTCGGCAAGGCAGAGGTCGACCTCTTCACCTCAGAAGACAACTCTCACTGGCCAATTTACTTTTCGAAGGACAAGGATGCGTTGGCCCACTTCTGGCCCAACATCCTCCTTTACGCTTTCCCCCCGATCGCCCTGATCCCACAGGTAATCAGGCGAATCAAGGAGCGAAAACACAGGGTTCTGTTGGTGGCCCCGCTCTGGAGAACCCAACACTGGTTCGCAGAGCTGTCTCAGCTGCTTATAGCAGCCCCGTGGACCATTCCCCTGAGACGAGACCTCCTCTCTCAGGCGAACAGAACAATATGGAACCCCCAGCCCGAACTGTGGGCCCTGCACCTCTGGCCTCTCGAAGGTTGCCTGCGGACATCCCCGAGAGCGTGCTAAACACGATATCTCAGGCTAGAGCACCCTCTACGAGGGGGCTGTATGCCCTTAAATGGTCCGTCTTCTCCGCCTGGTGTATGACCCGCGGCGCAGACCCAATTTCCTGTGACATATCTCTGATATTGTCCTTCCTGCAGGAGCTGTTGGATAAGGGTCATTCCCCTTCCACGCTCAAGGTCTATGTAGCAGCCATAGCAGCTTCACATGCTCCTATAGCTGGCCAGTCAGTGGGCAGGAACAACCTAGTTGTTCGATTTTTGAAAGGGTCTAGGAGGCTCAACCCGCCTCACCCTGTCACCGTCCACACATGGGACCTGCCTACGGCGTTGAGGGCTCTGAAGAGCCCTCCCTTTGAGCCGCTAGAGTCTGTTGACCTTCGTCCCCTGATGGTAAAAACCGCTCTGCTACTGGCGTTAGCATCGGTAAAGTGTATGGGTGATCTGCAGGTGCTCTCGGTGTGTCCTACCTGCCTCGAATTCTGGCCAACGACTCAAGGGTCGTCCTGAAGCCGAGGAATGGTTATGTACCTAAAGTGCTCTCGACTGCGTTCAGAGCACAGGTCATAGCTCTTTCGGCACTTCCTCCTTCGGAGCAGGACCAAGAGCTAAATCTACTCTGCATTGAGTATATAGTATATATATAGGCATTGAGGATATACATTGAGCGTTCCGCCCCGTTCAGACGATCGGATCAGCTTTTTGTATGCTTCAGTGACCGCACCAGAGGGTCTCCGGTCACTGGACCTCTCCGGACCTCTGCGAGTTTGGCCCTTTCGCTTTCTGTGGGGCTTCCCTACAATTACTTGGTCCCTCTGGGCCCTTGGTGCTCAAGGCAAGTTCAAGCATTGGTCGTTCTCTAACATAGCACGGCGGGATTGTACTGGTTCCCTTTAGCGTCTTAAGCAAGACGCAGCACGAGTGAAGTATCGATAGGGAACATACTCGGTTACTAACGTAACTTCGGTTCTCTGAGATACGGGAATGAGTACTGTGTCGCTGGCCATGTCAAGTTCATGTACTTTTAGTTTAATTTTCATGGACTTTTAGATTTTATTCATCACTTCCCTGCTTCCTTTGTTCTAGTTTTCCACCACTCATCAGTTACCATGAACACTCATCAATATGCTCACATGTTCTCCCTTTAGTTAATTATCACAGTGTATTTAAGTTCATCTTTGTTCACCTTTCATTTGTCTGGTATTATTTGTTTTTTACAGTACTGTCTCGCAGATCGGCTATCTTTGGAATTATTTAATAAACCTTGTTTGATTTTTACCATCATCTTCGTCTTTCTTCAACTAATTTGTGACAGTTTTTCATGGACTTTTAGATTTTATTCATCACTTCCCTGCTTCCTTTGTTCTAGTTTTCCACCACTCATCAGTTACCATGAACACTCATAAATATGCTCACATGTTCTCCCTTTAGTTAATTATCACAGTGTATTTAAGTTCATCTTTGTTCACCTTTCATTTGTCTGGTATTATTTGTGTTTTACAGTACTGTCTCGCAGATCGGCTATCTTTGGAATTATTTAATAAACCTTGTTTGATTTTTACCATCATCTTCGTCTTTCTTCAACTAATTTGTGACAGTCACATTTACACATTTACAGTTACATTACATAAATCAAGTTGTCACATTTATCAAAATTTGAAAAAAGAGCAGTTTATATCACTGATGCAATTTAGCCATTTCTAATAATTGGGGGGCACATCTTCTCCAAATCCATTCCCAGAACTATATAAACATAATAAGTACTGTTTGTGACAATGTAAACAAAATGACAACAACATAAATACTTTTACCCATTAAAGTATACATGAAAACAACACTAAATGCACAGAGATGCTAAGTGGATTGGAAAGTCAATAATGCAGAGGTGTAAAATATTACACTGTTCAAACTTAACTTTAGACAATGTACAGCAAGTTCCACACCAGAGTGGGCCATACTGTGGCTAACAGCCAATCATTGCACTGGAACTGGAAGGCGCCAAATTTGCAAGTTCTTGAGTACTGTGTTCAAGGCTGTTTAAATTGAATCCATCTCTTTTCTCTCACTGCAATGTGCCCCAGCACAGTCAAGGGAAGCATTGCCTCTAACAGACTCATCACTTGACCATTTGAAACGTAAAGTTTACTTCTCCAAAACCTCCCTCCTCAGACTTTGGCATTAGGGTTCATTGTGAGTTTTTTTTTCTTCTCAAATTTGCATTAGAAGTTGTATAACTGATATCAGTTGTTAACAAATAATCATTCAGTTTATGACTAAATGACTGACAGAATTATGAATTCACAACAAGGTTCGTCATCTTATAAGTTTCAGAGGAAAAACTTTCCATAAGATGTAATTGCCATAGTAACATACAACTTAATCACTTGCATTCAGTCTTATGAACTTGTCCATTAATGGTATTTAAACATTGGGTTAGTTACTCTTCTCTATCTTATTGTTAATCCAATTGAAATACACTTTATTGTCCCCAAATGGTAAATTTGTGTTGGACTCAAGGTTTCAGATTAACAACAATACACACACAGAAAAAAAAACTATAAAAAGGTCCTATAAGTTACCGATATTACACAAATCCTTCAATAAACTCCCTCCAATTCACATTGTATTTTTTCATCAATCCTCCAAGAATGTTTTTTACTGCTCATGTGAAATTCCTTAGCTGATGTCCTGAGGAGGAGGGGTCATCTGACACTTTAAGTGATGTGACAAAACCCACAACATAATTTAGTGCCATATCTGATGCCATATTTGGTATCACTACAATATACACATATACAATGGTACCTTCACAGATTTCAGACTGCCTGACAGACATCTCGGCATGGATGAAAGAATATCACCTGTAGCTCAACCTGGCAAAGACTGAGCTTCTCAACTTCCCAGCCTCCCCATCAGTACAGCACCAGTTTACCATCCAGCTAGGTTCATCAACGATAATCCAATCGTGTTCAGCCAGGACTCTTGGGGTGATCCTTGATGATCAGCTGACCTTTAAAGATCATATTGCAAAAACTTCACAATCATGCAGGTTTGCACTACACAGCATCTGGAAGATCAGACCCTTCCTAACAGAGCATGCAACACAGCTTCTCGCTCAGGCCCTCGTCATTTCTAGGCTGGACTATTGCAATGCTCTGCTGGCTGGACTTCCATCACGTGCAATCAGACCTCTGCAAATGATTCAAAATGCAACAGCACACCTTGTTTTTAATTAGCTCAAGAGGACTCGTCACACTGCTTCTCATCTCTCTTTGCTGCTTTCCAGTTGCAGCCCTGCATCAAGTTCAAGTCATTGGTGTTTGCCTAAAGAAAAGCCACGGGCTCCACACGCTCCTACCTCCTCTCTAGTATGCATCTACATTAGGGTGACCATACATGCTCTTTTCCCTGGACATGTCCTCTTTTTGGACCTACAAAAATGCGTCCGGCCGGGATTTCTTAATTGCCCAAAATGTCCCGCTCTCGCTGAATTTCTGACCATTGCCGCCTGCTCCCGCAACGTGTGTTTCGCTCCTGCGATTTTCATGTCCACTCCTTTAAACAGTGAAATTTTATAGGCTATATAATTTTGGCACATCAGGGAGCTGCTCTCAGGATGCGGAGTATTTAAATATATTTGAATGAGCGTTTGCACTGTTTACTTTCACTTTCGATTTCGCAATCACACGCAGGGGAGGATTTAGCCATTTTGGGGCCCAAGGCAAACACAGACATGGGGCCCTCTACATCTTTTGTTCCTCCCTTTTGTCAATCCTTATTAATCTAAGAAAGACTTAATTGTAATTTCTCTTCAGCAGTCTTCACAAAGCAATGAAGTCTGGTCATCTGGAGTTCCAGCTGGAAAAAAAAGAGCACAACCATTTTAACTGTTTAACAAATATGTCCACTGGCAAATCTTTTTTTGATAATATGCTACCTGTGCAATAATATTTATTGTCTATTAATATGGAAGAGCTGTCATTGGTTGTCATTTACCTTGGTTTCCCAGCAGGTTCTCTGATAGAATCTCCTAACTGGATCTGCTTGCTGCTGCCTAAATTGGAACAGTTGTTTATGGTCTTCTATCTTGTGTTACTAAAGTGAGAAAAAACACACAAGCCATAAGAATAAATGATCAACTATGGACACACAAAAGTCAAATAATATAATGTTTAACATGTTTATAAAAAAAATTCCCTCTGACTTTCTCTTGCTCTCCCTTGGAAGAGTTGTTTATGGTCTTCCATCTTGTGTTACTAAAGTGAGAATAAAACACACAAGCCATAAGAATAAATTATCAACTATGGACACACAAAAGTAAAATAATATACTGTTTAAAATGTGTACCTTTTTTTCTCTGACTTTCTCTTGCTCTCCCTTTTCTGATTCTGAACTTCTCTTCATCTCCCTTGTCTTTGTGTAGGTTCTTTCTCATCTTCTCCCTTTTCTATTTGTCTTTGTCTGCCTGTCTCTTCATCTCACTTTTCTTTCTGGTTTAATGGGTTCACTGGGCTTCTGGTTTAATTTTTGTGTCTAAAGTACTCAGAACAGTGATGAATATTTTTATGGACTTAATTTTAAAATGTATCATAATATAGTACATCATATGCCATGAGGCTATGTTGTGAATGGATGGGATGCTTAGTTTAGAGATGTAGTTGCTAAAATCTGGCTTTGCGAGCTTTGACCTCAGCAAATCTTGCAATCACAGATTTCATATCCAGTGACTTCCTGACTTCCTGCTCTATGGAGATAACAGCAAGTGCAGACAACCTGTCCTGAGTCATAGTTGACCTAAGGTATGTTTTGATTAGCTTCAGTGATGAGAAACTTCTCTCACTTGAATCTACTGTTACAGGGAGAGTGAGAAGTAGTCTTAAAGCTATACTCAAATTTGGATATATGTCAAGTATATTCTCTTTATATATATAGTCCAGCATCTCAAATGGTGAAGAGATATGTGTTGGAACGGACCTAACTGCACCCTTTACCTCAAGCTTCAGGTCTTCTGCATCAATGTTATCCAATTTCTGCTCTAATCTGTAGCAGCATTCATCCAGCTTCCCTTCATTCTCAGTGCTTCTCATTATTTCAGTAGAGTAGAGAAATCCATAAAGCTTGTAGAAGATTTCCATGTTGGAAAATCTGTCCTCTATTGTGACAAGAACAGTATCTATTAGAGGCAGAAAACCCTTTCTTTTGAAGAGCACTTCTGCAGTTGGCTGAGTGTGCTCTGTTCCCTCATACTCAAACTGTTTAGTTTTTCTTCTCTAACACACCTCAGGCCATCTCATCTCCACCTCAAGCTCCACCTTCTCTGCTATCTCCCTAGCATCTGTTTTAGCAGAATTAAATCCATGATTGCGAAATTCCTGAAGAAATTATTTCACCGCCCTGATTTCTTCCCTCGCTGTCTCGAATGAAACTTTGGGGCTCTGCAGGATCTTACTTACTTTATTTATCTGGAACAACACATTGTACCACACGATGGTACTTACCACAAAAGGCCATCTCTGCAGCTCCTGGCAGATGCTTTCAGCTGTTGAGACAACATCAGCATCTCGTTTCTCTGTGGCGTACTCCTTTAGAACAGTTAATGCCTTCCCAATTTCAGGCAGCTGGTAACGAATAGCTTTAACAGCTTCAACTCTACACTCCCACCTGGTGGCTGACAATGCCTTCAGTGTAAAATTCTTCAAATGTTCTTTGAGAATGGTCCAACGGTGAACTGAGGAACTGAAAAGAGTGTAAAGCCGCTGTAACAGCCCAAAGAAACTGATGGACATCACAGAAGACTTAGCTGCATCACCAACAACAAGATTCAGTGTGTGACTTCCACAAGGAACACATAAAGCTTTGGGGTTTAATTCCAGCACTCTCTTTTGGACTCCCTGCTTTTTACCTTGCATGTTGCTCCCATTATCGTAAGACTGGCCTCGACAGTTGTACAGATCCAATCCTAGTGTTTCTAGGTGGCCTAAAAATGTCTCGCATAAGCCTTTTCCTGTTGTGTCAAGTGCCTGAAGAAATCCAACAAAGTGCTCATGGATGGAGACACCCTTTGATAACTCACAATTAATTATTCTTAGCACCACTGATAGCTGCTCATTGTGACTGAGGTCTGGAGTGCAGTCCATGATCACTGCATAGTATTTGGCTGTTTTTACTCTCTCAACAATTGCATCAGTTGTACATTTTGCCACAATGGAAATTAGTTCATTTTGAATATGTTTACTTAAATAAGTGTCACTTAGCTCTTTTGTCTGAATTCTCCTCAAATGCTCACGCATCACTGGATCAAACTGGGCCATTAATTGTACTTGTCCAAGGAAATTTCCATTACCAGACTCAAACAATCTGTCGGTGGCGCCACGAAATGCAAGACTATGGTCTGCATTTACAATTGCAATAAGTCTTCTTAAAATCTCTTTCCAGCGGTTGACTTCAAGAGCAATTAGATCTTGGTTTATCTGATCTATAGCTGTGTTTGTTTGTAGTTTTTGTGAAAGATTACGTCAAGTATTCTTGTTTGTGATATGTTCAGCAGACCTCTCATGCTGTCTCAAGTGGGCTGCAAAAATTTTCCAGTTATTGAACCCATCCCCACTTAGCTGAGTGTCCTTTTCTTGATTATCAAACAGGCGGCAACAAAAAGCACATAACACAGTCATTTTTTTCACTGTACATGAGCCAGGACCTCTTTATCTTTTCTCCATTCTTCATTTGCAGGTAATAGTTGCTGCTTGTAAATCTTCGCCCTTCTTTATTTTTTGGATACGTTCTGTCCTTGATCTGAACTAGGCTTGTATATACCAGCAGCATCGACTGAGCAGCCTGGACTGACACTGTCAGCAGCAACGGGTAGCTCCTCCGTACTGGCAATGCTGCTAGTGTCAACGCTAACGTTAGTAGTGGCACAAAAATCGACATCAGCTTCTTTCTGCTCGTAATCTTTACCGTCGTCAGCTGGTGATGTCACAAAAAAGTTTGATACCTTTGGTAGTTTTGCTAAAAACGTTTTGCTTTCCTCCCGTTTCCTCCTTTTTTCAGCACCGCTTGGGTAGCTTTGCTTCATTTTAGCTCTGTACACACGCCATCTGTCAATCACTTCCGCAGTTCTGCAGCAGATGTGTAGTGAAGAGAAATAATGGAATAGTCCAATGGTGGTGGTGTTCAGGGGCGCCCGCACACCTGTTTACAATACTAATGATTTATTTATGCATTCTGAATTTTTGATATTTGCAATAAAGTAAAAAAATAAAAAAAAAACCTTAACCAAAAGTTACTACGGGATTTTTAGGGGGGCCCCTGTGTAGCTCGGGGCCCAAGGCCTACCTTTGCCTAATGGTAAAGTCCGCCCCGATCACACGCACTCTGTGTAAAGGGAGCACATCTTACAAGACCAGATATTTGTCAATGAACTCAGGATCTGTTGAGCAGCAAATACTCAAGCATGGTCTTGTCAGTCATCTCTCCTTATTCTTGACCTGTGATCAGTCAAATCTGACTTCTGCAGCTCTTGTTGGATGTATAGGGTTGCCAAGTCCGCATTTTATTTCCACAGAATTGGGCTACATTTAAACTGTTGCCATAGGTTGATTTTCCCAAGTGGGTTAAAGGTTAAATTACATTTGACTGAAATTCTTGTATTGAAACATTTTGCATTACCTCTATTTCTATTCTAACTACTTGTTTTATTTATAAAGAAATAAGAGCCTCTAACACTAGCATTCCCAGTCAACAATTTGATCTAATTTCATCTTTTATTTCCTTCAAAGTATTTCTACAATTCGGTTTCCTTGTTCATTTTGATTTATTTTCAGTTTGGTGTTGGCATTTGACAGACATTTCAATTTAACAGATACATTCTGCTTCTGGAGTTGTTTTGATGACTCCTTTTCGATTTTTAACTTCGATTTCTTTGTCCCCTTGGAAAGACTTGACACACCCTTAAACACATAGAACAATGTCTTTGCAATCAGTTACTAACAACCTAACAGGTGAAAATTACTATTAGTTAAGCAAAATATGAAACAAATCATGCATCCATGCTTCCACAAAACATGCTTGTATAGTTACTGAAATTTGATCCCGAGGTAGTAATGTAGTCTAGTAATGATCTGATTTGGGAAGTATAACAAATCATAAATACTGATATGCAACCTAAAGCCAGAGACACACTTAACGACTAACTGAATCATTCTAAGACTGAACTGAAAACACTTATGATTTTAAATGCTGACTGTAAACACCAACTGAACGCAAATGGCTCTGACACATTTAGGTGTGATCAGTTTTAAGTATCAAATGACATTCATAACCAGCCTTACAGTTGTGTAGTGTGTTCCTGGCTTAGCTAATTAACTAATTAACTTAACTAATCTCAGCTGGCAAGATGGCTGGTTCGCATGTACCTGGCTAACACATGAACCTGACTAATTTGCTAACATGGGGCCAGGCCACAGTGCATATTGGTATTATACAATCATATTTGCATATGTGAATAGCAATTAAAGAAACCACTCACCATTTCTCCAGTTTAATATTAACACTTAATATAAATTTCCTTGTCATTTGATGTATAACATTACTCTTACTTAGAATTTTTTCCCCTGTCCTCAAATTAAATTAATTAATCCATTGTTAACAGTAGTTTTCTGCAATCTGTTCCATTTATGTGGGATTGAGGCAAGCGAATGCACAATAGCTGTGGCGCCTATGCTCTACAGTGATAAATTGTCCTGTGTTCTTGTTGACTGGCCAATGAAATTATTTTATTGTGAATATCGTTATTTTATTGTGAATCATTACTGCTGTCTGATCATGAAAACAAACTGTCCCAGTTGTAGTTACTGATTTGTTAATTATTCAATTATTGAGTGATATGTATTTTTCTATTAATCAATCAAATATTTCTGTTTATTTAATTTCAATGTAATTTTACTTTACTTGACCCTCTAATACTAGCACTCTCTATTCTATTTCTATTCTCTCTACTAATTTTCTTTTTTTTTATTTATTTTTAAAAAAACACTTGATCCTTTAACACTTGCACTCTATACAATACTTATTATTTAAAAAATAATCTAACACTAGTATTCTCAGTTTCTTTTGTTGGTTTTGATTGCTTCTGTTGTCATCCTTTGTACGTTGCTTTGGATAAAAGCGGCTGCTAAATGCCTAAATTAAATGTAAATGTAAGCCTAATATTTAATTTTAGTTCATTATGTGAGTGTTAAATACGTGTTAAAATGTCCCAGGGTAGTAACATCTGTACAAGTCATTGGGAGAACTATAACAAAACTGCTTGTCTTCAATCATTTTTCTTTAATCATTCTCATGTTTATTTTGGTCAGTGTTTGTGTAGTAAAAGAATGTTACTCGATTGGTCCTGTGTTATCTCATGCATTTTCTTGCACTTCACTTACGCTTTAGCTTGTGCATGAATCTAAGCATAATTCTTGAAAATAGGGTGTATTTTTTGTTCTGCTCTGGCCTCTTTGCCACACATAAGTGACAAAATATTTTGTCAAGATCTTGATTGGTCTGTTCAATTTACGTAAAATCTTGTAGGACAAATCTCCTTTCACTAGCACACAAAATATATGATCTTACATGTTTCTTGTAACTTTTATTACACTTTTTTGTGCCTCCATTTTAAATATCTTCTTTTCATTTAGGAAACAAAATTAATGAACCTGACATAAGAACAATCATTTTTGATTTAAGGTAGCTAAATCTTTTTCAGCAGATTCATTATATAAAACTGTTCAAATAACTTTTTAACAAATTAGACAATGTTATTACACAGTACAGCTAGTTTAGCAATCAGCATGGACACACTTTAATAAATGATATTGCCTTTCTTGACAAAACGCAATTTAACTAAAACTGTAGCAATTTTATGATTTCTATGTTGTTGCAGTAATGCGAGATAACAATGCAAGAAAAACTTTGTAAATGATTTTCACAATTCTGGCACTCATAGGCATGAAGAATCAGCATGTGAATCTCAGCAATGGTGACAAAATATTCTGATAATGTTTATGTGATTTTTGAACGTGACAAAACAAGGCAGTAAAAAGTCACAACTAAAAATAAAAGCAAATAGTAAAAATAAAAGAAAATACTAAGACAATGCAGCTGCTTTATTTATTCGTGTCGCAATGCATGCTGGGAGCCATGGATGAATTATGATTGGTGCACTCAGAATGCACTGCAGCATGAATCTGTCTGATTCTGGTCAACATTGTTGAGATTCATATGCTGATTCTTGATGTTGGTGTGTCTAAACAGTACAAAGTGTTTTTAAAGCTCTTCATATTATTTCATTATGTGCAATTGTGATCAATAACATACTATATTACTCATTATCACTGATGACATTAGTAAACCTGGTACAACATGACAACCATGTCATTATCAAAAAATCAGCCAATATAATTTAAACCCATCTTCTCTTGGTTTTTCTTACTATAACCAATGTGTTTCATAAACACAGTTACAGCAACCAGTGAAAAACTAATGTTAATAAAGTCAAGGGTCAAGAGCCCAACTAAAGCAAACACTTATCTCCACAATGGTGACTTCAATTTGTCTTATTAAGAATTAACAGAGATTTAGATGTTAATGTTTATTGAAAATAAGACATTTTAGACGCATGACAAACAAAAAGTCAAACTGTTTAGTAATGTGTGAAGCTGGTGATGCTGTTTGTGGAGATGATTGATAATCTTCTGCTGAGATCTTGAGAGATTTAATGTCTTCTCTTATTTCAGTATTTCATCTAAGTCTGTGGCTGAAGTCAGTTGTAGTTCTTGTGTTTCTCTTTTCTTCAGTGATTCTGCTTGTTAACAGCAGGTGTTCATTACTAATGATCAATCAGCACTTAATTAATCACATAATTATCTCATTAACTTTAACACTCTTTTAGAGTGGGACCATATATGGTCCGAGCAGTGTTAATTTAACACTCGGGAATTTACTGTGTAACAAATGGCTTTTAGTGAAGACTGAAAATCAACACACAGATTATAGACTACGAATATTTTCTGTTTATTCATACATTTTACATAACAATCGTGCTTTTTTGTATGACACCATTTAAATACATGTCCTATGTTATAATTTTAGGCAGTGTAACAATTAAAAATATACAAAACAATATTATTTCTTACGAGACATAAATTCTATTTGTTTTATATTCCTTTTTATAATCCTCTTCACTCATAATTTTCATTAGATATGTGTTTCAGAGATCAAAATATTATTGCAGAAAACAGCAATTGTTTTTCAAATATGTCAACATTTAGACAAAAAACTTAATAATGGAGTACAGACATTCACGGTTACATGTTTTACACACAATTTTACAGTAAAGTTCCAGATAAAACTGCAGTAAAATAACTTTGTACAAAATTCAAAGGACATAGCCATTTCACATTTTATGTATCTCCTCTTAGTAAACGTTTAACGTGACCAAACGCTTTTCGCATGTAGCTAGCTGCCTTTGACGCAAACTGTCACCGCATCATTGCCCTAGCATTGGAGAAGTCTGTACTTTTAAGTTTTGTGCTTTTGGGGGAAAAAAGGGCCAAAACACCCTCATGTATTTTAGTTTTGTGCTACTTACTTCAAATATGGTATAACTATTATACCGTATAAATATTTTGTATACTTTTTCAAAAAAGTATGGCACAATCAAGTAGTGTAAACCGTTGTTATGGAGTGGCCAGTTTGTGTGCATTCCTGTTTTGTTTAAGCACTGCACCTATTCAACATTTTGGCACATGAAGTAACTAATGGTCATGCAAATCACGACTACATTAATCACAGGCTTAAGGAGCTGATATGCACTCAGGCTCAGAGACAATCTGAGATTTTTTTTTCCCTTTTCTTCTTTTTTTGGATATTCCTGAGGGGACATGTAAACAGGACACTGAATTGACAGTACTCATCAATAATCTGTATAATAATCAACAAAAATGTTCAGCCTATGTTTTGCGGTGTTTCCATTTTGTTATTGTTATTTTTTTTGTTTGTTTTTTTTGTTTGTTTTTTTGTTCCCTGTGCTTTACAAACTATACATTGGCAGGCATAGATTTGTTTTTGCTTAAGTCTATTATTTTGGTCCTTGGTCTCAACATTAAAGTACAAAGCATTCTAAAAATAATTCTAAAAATGTTTTAATCACATACAAGTATTTCTTTCTTTTTTATCTCAGAAAAAAAAACTAAATAGTAACAGTCTTTCTCAACAAAAATCTCCAACAACACATGACGGGCCACCCAAGGGCTCTGCCGATTAGAAATTCTTTGTGCTTTAGACACAGGGTTTGCTTGATACACCTTGGTTATCCAAAAATAACCCAGAATGTAACATAATCTCTCCCAGTTTCTCATTGACACTCCCGCTTTTCCCCAGTGCAACATAGAAACAGTACCTACCTCACATAAATAGCTTATGCATTGCAAAACAATGCACTGTCCTTAAATCTAACTCACAGTATAACCTTAGTAGAGACAAATTCACATAATACATAGTACAAGTCATTTAACACTGACACGCTTTGCTTCACATTTGAAAAACATACAGAATTTATTTGTGTAGGTTTTTCAAATGCAAGTGTTTTTGTGTTTGTGTTTTTTTTTATATATATATTTTTTTTTTTTTACTTTTGCTTTTTTCATGTTTTAGCTTGATTATGTATGACCCCTGGAGGTAGATGATTCTATTACTGTATAAACATGGAAGTCTTCTGTGTTGTTAATCTTTGATTGCTCTCTGCTGGGGTTCACTTCTACTGGTTTTAAACATTGGCGTCATTGCCAGGGTTAGTCGAAGAGGAACTATCAGCCTGCGGCTGCATCTGCGTCTGCTGCTGCGTCTGCGGCGGTTGTTGCCGTTGCTGCGGTGCTTGTGGTGATTGTGGTTGCTGTGGTGCTTGGTCCGGTTGCTGCTCTTGTTGCGGTGATTGCTCCATCTGTGTCTGCAGCTGCTGTTGGTCTGGCCCGTTCTCCTGAGCACGCGTGACTGCTGGAGGATGCAGCATTATCCTGATCCGCTGAAATGAGCCCAGAACCAGCACCAGTGAGCTCAGATATACCGTCTATACCACTCGTTATTGTATTTACTTTCAGCTCTAAATGAAAACAGTTACCTCTTTATATGTTCCCTTCAGGGTGAGGAACATGTAGCCCATATAACCAGGTATGAGAACCATAGAGGACAGAGCCATGAGCCAGCCCACTCCTTGCCCCCATTTAGGGAACACATAGTTGTTCATTGTAAGAGGAACCATTTGCACCGCACTGAAGAGGAACACGCCCTGTAGAGAAGCTCTGTTTACAAATATTGCAGTTTTCACATAATTACACCATTATCTATAATTCATGTGATTCATACTTCTAAAGACTGCAAGACTTTAAAAACATTCTTATCACAGTCAAGGAATAGGATACCCACACTCTAAAAAATGCTGGGTTCAGGCTGTTGGATCATTTTATTGGGTTGTTTTTAATATTTTTACTCAGGTGCTGGGTTATTTTTTTTTACCCAAATGCTGGGTTCAGCTTGTTGGGTCATTTTATTGGGTTATTTTTTTATATTTTTACCCAGGTGCTGGGTCATTTTAACACTGGTTTTTTTTTAACCCAAATGCTGGGTTCAGCTTGTTGGGTCATTTTATTGGATTCTTTTTTTATATTTTTACCCAGGTGCTGGGTCATTTTAACGCTGGGTTATTATTTTTTAACCTAAATGCTGGGTTCAGTCTGTTGGGTCATTTTATTGGATTGTTTTTAATATTTTTACTCAGGTGCTGGATCATTTTAATGCTGGGTTATTTATTTTTTTAACCCAAATGCTGGGTTCAGTCTATTGGGTCATTTTATTAGGTTGTTTTTAATATTTTTACTCAGATGCTGGGTTATTTTTTTTTACCCAAATGCTGGGTTCAGCTAGTTGGGTCATTTTATTGGGTTATTTTTAATATTTTTACTCAGGTGCTGGATCATTTTAACGCTGGGTTGTTGTTGTTTTTTTTTTTTTTTTTTTTTTTTAACCCAAATGCTGGGTTCAGCTTTTTGGGTCATTTTATTGGGTTATTTTTTTATATTTTTACTCAGGTGCTGGGTTATTTTTTTTTAACCCAAATGCTGGGTTCAGTCTGTTGGGTCATTTTATTGGATTGTTTTTAATATTTTTACCCAGGTACTGGATCATTTTAACGCTGGGTTGTTATTTTTTTTTACCCAAATGCTGGGTTCAGGCTGTTGGGTCATTTTATTGGGTTATTTTTAATATTTTTACTCAGGTGCTGAATCATTTTAACGCCGGGTTGTTATTTTTTTTTTACCCAAATGCTGGGTTCAGCTTGTTGGGTCATTTTATTGGGTTATTTTTTTATATTTTTACCCAGGTGCTGGGCCATTTTAATGCTGGGTTATTTTTTTTAACCCAAATGCTGGGTTCAGGCTGTTGGGTCATTTTATTGGGTTGTTTTTAATATTTTTACCCAGGTGCTGGGTCATTTTAACGCTGGGTTATTTTTTTCCCTGTCTCCGATCAAACTTCTCAACAAAGCAGCTGCTGAGAGTACAGGCTTTTTAAGTCCACAGGAGAGAGCGGTTCTCAGCCCCGCCACCGCCGATTTGTTGCACTCTTTCTGGGAAATAAAGCTTTGTATGCATTTAATTTATTTATCTTTTAATTATCTTTAATGTGGTGTAAATTATATTGTTTTACGCAACACAACATAAGGACGAGATCATGTCAGTCAGCTGTGTCAGCAGCGGTCGTTTCGCACTGGAAAAGCCTTTGCCTTGCATAACATAAATGGATTTTATTCGTTATAATACTGAGTGTAATTTAATTTGATGTTAAAATATGTTCCCTAATCTCAGTACTGTTTGTTTTTGGGCAGGTTTTGGAGTCAGTTACGCCATCTCTCAGCTACAAGTGAAACGCGAGGCTGCGGTCTAAAGTTCGCAGTTCCCCTGTGTGGCGAGGGGGCGTGGTTCAGCGAGGTCTGCAACGGGAGAGAGAGGCAGGAGCGAGCCTGTATGTCAAGTGCAAGTGTCATGTGTCTCGTTTCAGTAATTGGTGTGGAGAGACCGGATAAAAGCCACCAGTAATAGGGAAGCAAGGGAGAGAGACTGACTGGGAACTCGAGCCACACGGGGAGACTGTTTGCTGGAGCAGGAATTGTATGCGGATTTATATTCTGTAGAGTTAAATAGAGTTAAATAGAGAATAAATTCAATTTGTCTTATTATTTTGTCCATTGGTGTTCTTGCTTAATAATACATGTTCATCTTTTGATTATTACTGTCGCCTATAGTAATTTTGTGTGTGATTTTTAATTTCCTGCCCATTTTTATATTAAAGGGGCCATATGATGCTGTCAATCGCATCATATGACCCCTTTAACATAAAAACTTTTAACCCAACCAGCTGGGTCAAAATAACCCAGCATGTGTTCTGTCCAATATTTACCAAGCGCTGGGTTGCCAAATAACCCAAGTTGGGTTGTTTTTAACCCAGCATTTTTTAGAGTGCTGAAAAAGTGTATGTGGGACAAATAAAAGTGTAAAAACACTGGGATCAAATTTGGGATTAAGAACAAGGGTCATTCTACACAGCAGAGGTAATGTTCCTCATTAACATCAGCAAATAATAACTTTAATTATCAACAGCTGATACTAACTGACACTATCAGATGAGAACACAATCTGAACTGAATTGAGCTTGATAATGACACTAACTTTGCAACACTGTCACCATTATTAAACTGAACTGAATCAACATTATCTGACTTGAGCTGAAGAATGAAACTATGGCCATTTGTAGAACTGCTTATAGCTAAATTGAAGTTGTATCATAATTGATGGACTTTGCTAAATTGAGTTATTTTCGAGTTCATTAATGTTACATTACCCTGAAAAATAAAATAAAATCTGCCTTGTAATAAAGCAATATATAAATAAATGTCACTTGACTAGACTAAAGCCCTATTCACACGGGATTAGTATTACCTGGTGACCTCCAGTCATTTGTAATAATTGCGGAGGTTGTCTGTGTTCTTAATCCCGTGCGAATCGGCCATGTCTGTAATTTGTAAAGTAAAAATTCCCCCGCAAATGACCTACCATATTTTGCCAAACTCCGAGGTCCTGTGATAATATTAGTCCCGTGCGAATCGGCATCTCTGTGATTTGGCCAGCATTTGGCGGGTCATATATAATTTTTCGAGGTTTTTATTTCCTGTGCGCCTTTTTATCCATCTTTGTGAAGAATGGAGCTGTGTTGGAGTGTTTTGATAGTATTTTGGGTGCTGTCATATCGCTATAACTATACAATTTGCAGAAAGAGAAAGCTGAAAAGGTTTCTAGGTTAATGTGTTACAAATAAATCAAGCATAAAGCTTGAGATATTATTTTAACCTGGTGAAATGTAAATGACACAGGGCACGAATCTATATTAGTTTCTTTTTTAAATCCATCTAACCGGACCATAGAACGGGACTCTCAAAGCCTTGACATCCAGGTATCTGGGAGATAAGTCAGTAAATTTGAGTAAAATCACAGGTTTCGCTTATCCTGTGCGAATACACCATACAAAATTCAGATGTGGGGGGATAATTTCAAAATCACACAAGGTCCCCAGGTAATACTAACCCCGTGCGAATAGGGCTTAACTCACACTTTTACACTGACTGTTGTGTTTCAACACATCAAATAAATCTGTCAGAATGGCCAGCCCTGTGTTTCTGACTGTTTTTCTAATTGTTTTACGTTTTAGATTTGACATAGCGTTCTAAACAATGAGTTTAACAAATATTTTTAAACAATTGCCCCCCCCAAATTGTTAGTCATGGAATCCCTGATGTTGGCCCCGCTGCAATTGGAGCACTTAGCCAAGCGCTAAATACCCTCTAAGTGTTTTTGCAGCGTTGAGCAATGTAACCAATCACAGACATATCTGTTGATTTCTTAAACGCAATGGCCAATCAGAAACGTTTTGTCAGAATTCACTCACCGCTGAAAGCGCTGCAGTTTTTGAGTGCAGTTTTGCACGCTCGTGAATCATCTGAACATTAGAAAAGCAGCGTGCACATTTCTGGTTAAAAATGAAAGGCCAACAACTGACAAACAGGAGGCATCACCATTCAAGTCAACAGGAAGAGCCCAAGGCTGGTCAGCATTTTACTAAACCGTGGCAACATCTTTAAGTGATTCTTGAGCTTTAATGTGTTGCAATATGGTAGGGCATTGTTTTGATACTTACATCCGAAAAAAAAAAACTTTTGTTTTTATTTATTTATTTCATATATATATATATATATATATATATATACACTGTATATATATTTTATTTTCTTGCCCCCCCTGACTCAAGAGTCAAACATCGCCCATGTATATATATATATATATATATATATACTGTATATATATTAAGAATGTGCATCTCATGACTCATGCCGATACGATACGCATGTCGATGCATAGCCAACGATACGATACATTAAAGATACATATGAAGCAGCTAGCGATGCGACGCGATACAATTCACCCCTGTTACGATGCAGGGCGATACGATTCTGATTCGATTCGATTCAACACAATGCGATTCGATCCAATATGATGCAATGGAGAAAATATGATCACTTTTAACGCCTCGAGGCCTGTTTCATAAAACAAGTTAACCAAATAAGCTAGGCTTACTTCAGTTATCTGACTCATTGTCAAATGATTTGGTTCCATAAAGCAAATTTAACACAGGCCTAGATCAAGCTAGTCACTGTGGTAATTTATGCTGGGGAACTAATCTGGTCTAAAGCAGGCTAACTGTCAGGCTAAATTAAGCTCCTCTAACACTGACCAATAGGAACCCAATATTACTACTCTCTCACATACTATTATTTGACTTTTGTTTTACAGTTACTAGCCATGCAGCCTTTCTCTCTGGTTTTATGACAGCTGTACCTTTTATAGTTAGCAGAACAGATAGCAGAATATTAGAACATTACAACCTAAAATTGCTCTTTAAAGCATTAAAATAACCAAATTAAAAGTTAAAATCACTGAATTTAAAATGAAAATAAATAAAGAAAATGACTATATTTTAACTGGTATAAGAAACACACATTAACTCATTTGAGCTTAGTAATTAGGACTGTATTCGCTTACATTTGATTTATCCATTACAATAGTCCCTTTACAGTAACTGCTATCATAAAAATACACTTTATATGTAGAGTTAAAATTCTACAAAAGACACATTTAATGTCCAACAACAAATATTTTAACAAAATTCAAATTTTACTCAGAATTATTGCGCTTCTATTTGATTGCGCTCTGAGCGACAAAGAGCTGCTTAAGAATAAGCGTGCACAAATTAGTGAGATCGCGTGAACTTAATTTGTCGTTAATGGAACTGCTTTAGCCCCGATTGATTTGTTAGGTTATTTCACGACAGGTTTTGGACTTTAACCCCAGTTTTTCCTCGGGTCTGCGTGGTGTTGTTATGCGTCATATCCATGCAGCAGCGGCGATGAGAGCACGCGCTTGAGTAACAGTTTAGAGAGGAGAAATCAATCTACATATAAAATATTGGTCACAGATTATTGGTCACTTTCTAAATAATAAAAGTATAGCGCATCCACTAGTAATTATATATAAATAAATCTGTTTTTACAGATGCAAATATGTTAGAAATGATGCATCGCGATATAAATGACAACTTGTAGCCGATGCACACTTTTTAAACCGATGCACCGCATCGTTAACGTTTTATGCCGATGCACCGAGCGAATCAGGGAATCTTCCCATCCCTAATATATATATATATACATCTTTTGTAATGTCACATCATAAGGAAAAGGGTAGGCTACTTACAGCGACAATTAGAGGAGTGAAGAAAACCCAGCACAGTTTCCACCATAGACAAGGCTTGTATCCAATCATTTCCTGGATGTTATCATAAAACTTGTTCACACCTGGAATTAGATGAAATTTGAAAGGGATAGCATTAATTCACTGCAACTAAGTTGCAACAATAGGACTGACGGGTTCATCTATCAATACATGCATTGATTTATCCGAAGCAGTACTGAGGATTAAAGGATGCTCTCCAAATCAATCCTAAGTGAATCTAGTCATCATTTATACAAATGCATATGTGACCCTGGACCACAAAACCAGTCTTAAGTCACTGGGGTATATTTGTAGCAATAGCCAAAAATATATTGTATGGGTCAAAATTATTTTTTCTTTTATGCCAAAAATCATTAGGATAGTAAGTAAAGATCATGTTCCATGAAGATATTTTGTAAATTTTCTACCGTAAATATATTAAAACTTTCTTTTTGATTAGTAATATGCATTGCTAAGAACTTCATTTGGACAACTTTAAAGGTGATTTTCTCAATATTTTGATTTTATTGCACCCTCAGATTCCAGATATTCAAATAGTTGTATTTCAGCCAAATATTGTCCTATCTTAACAAACCATACATCAATGGAAAGCTTATATATTCAGCTTTCATATTATGTATAAATCTAAATTTCGAAAAATTGACCCTTATGACTGGTTTTGGTCACACACAGGGTCACACACATATATATATATATATATATATATATATATATATATATTTAAAAAATTTATAATAACATGTATAAGCATGTGTGTATAAAAGCTTGAAATGAATGGTTCTTTAAAATACTAACTGAATGTGTTAAATATCTGCAACAGAATCATATAAAAAAGCAAAAAGATAGCAAGAACCTTCACTCCCTTTCAATTCTTAGATATAGTTGTGTGACAATTTAAAAGGATGATTGACAAGGAAAACATCTGAATGCATTTGAAAAAGACTGTACAGACATGTACAGAGATGCATTTATTTTTCCTGAAAGAAGCACCAAAATGTGCTTAATTTGTACTGAGAAGGTGATTGTTGTGATTGTTAAGTGTGGTAACATTACGCGCCACTATAAATCATCAAAGCACAAACAAATTTACCCACAGAACATGGAGGTGATTAAAAACAGTAGTCCTGATCTAGAGCAACGATATGGAAAAGTAATTCAATCTAAAAAAAATAAAAAGGGTGATAGGATGTTTGTGAAGAGGGTAAACACATGATAAGGACAGAAAGAGTTGAATGAAATTGAAAATTGAATTCATCGCATATCAGACACACGATGAGCAGCCAGTACAATTTCCCAGGCAGCTGCTGATTCAAAGATTGGATTAAAATTGCAAACAATTCCATGCAAAAACGGGCCATACCCTGCAATATCGCACTATCAGACAGCGGAGGTGGCAAACGCTGAGAAATCAACTGGCTTTAGTTGAGCACAGAGAGAAAACAGAAGCACTAATGATAACAATAGACATAATGAGGGACATGCCGTACACAGGGTCAACAAAGTTAGTTACTCAAGGTCCAGACTCTAAAAGAAAGCAGGCAGTAACTAACACTACAGTCACAACCAAGAATAATGCCCAGAAACTGGCAGAAAAACGGCAGTGGTAATGTATCAGTCCCACATGATAGTAGCATAAACATGAAAGAAATAGAAGCTTCAGTATAGGCAGACCAAGGCCAAAGCAGTTCTGCTAATCTGCTTTGCCATAACAAAGTCTGACATAATCTTTAACACAACTTTTAATTTATGACTATGGTTACTAACTTTAGTTAGAGTTTCTGTGTCGTACATACATGTTGTTTGGTTGGTTGCATTATATTGGACAGTTGACAACCCTATTTAAAATTCATCACATGCAATTAGCAAAAATATCTAAAATGAAAAGTAGAAGATTTTTAATTGACAATTGATTGTTCTTCATTGTTTATACAAATGCATATATATATATATTTTTTTTTTTGCACCAGTATTGGCGTAGATGCCATTTTGTGGCCCTGTCCCACTGGATGCACTTTTGCTGTCACAGGATTATTTTTGACTATTTATGACTGACAGCCAAAGCATTTCTGTCCTTTTTTTTTTATAATGCTATTCAATGCAAAGGATGAGCACAATGCAAATTACAGATTTTAAGAGGACATAAAAAGGACTCACCATAGCACCAGGAGATTGAGATACACTCAAAGAACACCAGGAAGAGCAGACACATTCCACTGGCTGAGTAATAGTCGAAGAGTTTAAACACATAGAGGCCACCCTAAAACAAAGCAAGAAAATCAATACACGGCCCTGCAGCCTGCAATCATATTAATATACAACCTCTGGTCAAACATCTCATCATCTGCTTCCTTCATTGATTTACCTGCGTGATATTGGACAACCCAATGGCGTAGGATACAATGCAAACACATGCAATGAAAATCTCTCTTCTTTTCCTGAGCAGCCGTGGGAATTCATCCACCAGAGCAGTGATGAAGCCCTCCACTGTGCAGAACTGAAAACAACATCAACAATGGTGTTTTGAAATTGCATTTATATGGCATTTTTTGAAAACACTGAAGCATTCTGTGAACTGATGGTAGCATGAAGAAAATATAGCAATAGATCACAACACAAAATTAATTTTGTTATTTTTACACATAAATGGCTCCAGTGTGAAACCAATTTTCAATAAGAAATAAATAATAATAAATAATAAATTTCGTGAGCATATTAATCGCAACAAACAATTAGGTTACATTCAATAAATCTGTATGCACAGGTGTGTGTGTGTACCTGGTATTTATCACGTTATGGGAACAAAATGTCCCCACAAGGATAGTAATACTAGTAAATTTTTACCTTGTGGGGACATTTTTGAGGTCCCCATGAGGAAACAAGCTTATAAATCATACAGAATGAGTTTTTTTGAGAAAGTAAAAATGCAGAAAGTTTCCTGTAAGGGGTAGGTTTAGGGGTATGGTTGGTGTAGGGCAATAGCACATACAGTTTGTACAGTATAAAAACCAATACGCCTATGGAATGTCCCCATAAAACATGGAAACACAACATGTGTGTGTGCATGTGTTTGTTATTACGTAACAATATCCAATCAGAGTTGTTTTTATATGACTTTCAAAAAACAAACACAATTCATTACAGTAAAGGACATAAAACAAGTACTAAATTCTATATTTTTTGGTGCCACAGGGCTGGGATCGATTCTACACACGTTTATTTTGCTAACATTGCAACAGTCCCACTATCTCCAGCTTAAGAGACAATGAACATCAGTTTAAAATCCTCAGTGCATGCAGCCATAAAGGCAGAAATCAACATCAAAAGATTGTATTTGGCACAAGGCCAGTTGAGTGTTTTTAATATTTCTTATGTTTCCTTGTGTGGTCGCCGGGGACTCTGAAGTACCTACCAGATCCCGTTCACTTCTGTTTCTAGGTCAGAGCTTGAATATGTGATATTCTCACCTGACTGTCGATTCCCAGCATCAGCAGCATGGAGAAGAAGAGAATAGCCCACAGTGGTGAGACGGGCAACTGCGTCACAGCTTCTGGATAAGCTAAAAACGCCAAACCAGGACCTGTGTAAACCATGAGAAAAACAACAGTTATATTAACACTTTAAGAGAAATATCCATACTTCAACCGATACAAAAATGTAAAATGCAATATTCTAATTATGTACAAATGAACGAATTACCTGATGCAGCTACATCAGCTATTGATCTCTTTGTCACATGTGCCATGAAGCCCACAATAGAGAAAATCACAAATCCAGCAAACATACTAGTGAAGGAATTTATACAGCACACGATGATAGAATCCCTGCAGAAAAAAAAGAGGGGAAAAAAGGATTCTGTCTTCAAATGTGCTATAAACGTCTTTGTCTGATCTGAAAGCTGCATATCATTTTAGCATTTCAGGAGAAGATGTAAGGATTATGTAAGTGATATAGCCAAACTTCAAATTTAATTTGATGGTAATTCTCACTATTCAAATGCTAAAATGTCAAGTCTGATAATGGGCACATAATCACAGTCAGTCACAGTTAGAGATCTGGCTCATTCAAACAAACATCATTCACAGCATTACAAAAAAACAAATGGTCAGGGTGAAAAGGGCCTGAAACACTGAAAGAGGGTCGAGTTATCTAACTGATGAAATGTTGATTGCATCATTCATACCTGTACACATTGTTATTGAAAGGGTTGTAGCTGCCCAGAGCAATAAGAGAGCCTAGTCCCAAACCATAGGAGAAGAAAATCTGTGTTGCAGCATCCAGCCAAACCTGAGATGGAAAATGAAACTGTTTAGCAGCTAGATTGGGTTTGTTTGATCCTGCTTAAATGATTAAACATGTAAAATCACCTCAGACTGCTTCAGCTTCTCAAAATCAGGAGTGACATAGAACATGATTCCATCTTTAGCCCCAGGCAGGGTCACTCCACGAATAAACAAAATGAACAGCATGAAGTATGGGTAGGTGGCAGAGAAGTAAACAACCTGCAAAACATTGATTTCTCTATCAGACATTTCCCCATGTGCATTTGTTCAGCATGTATGTTTGTGTCTGTTAAAAAATGCTGGAAATTGCTTTCATGGGACAAGAAACCCATAGAGCATTTTTGCCTACTCCCACAAAGTTGATGGCAAGCATGTGTGTTTTACATTCAATGCGGTGAAATCATTACAAACTCACTCAAAATCCAGACCGAACTCTTGAAGACAGAGAGTTGAAGACTAATAAACAAAATGAACAGCATGAAGTATGGGTAGGTGGCAGAGAAGTAAACAACCTGCAAAACATTGATTTCTCTATCAGACATTTCCCCATGTGCATTTGTTCAGCATGTATGTTTGTGTCTGTTAAAAAATGCTGGAAATTGCTTTCATGGGACAAGAAACCCATAGAGCATTTTTGCCTACTCCCACAAAGTTGATGGCAAGCATGTGTGTTTTACATTCAATGCGGTGAAATCATTACAAACTCTTCTGTCCTCCAGACCGAACTCTTGAAGACAGAGAGTTGAAGACTCTAACAAAGACATCTCACCTTTCCAGTCCAGCTAACACCTTTCCAGATACAGAAGTACACGAGGACCCAGGCAATGGCCAGTGTTATTGCAAGTGGCAAACGAATTTCACCAGGTTTTTCTAAGCCATCAGTCATTTGATGCATATTGCGTCTGTATAAGCACATCATGCAACACAATTACACTTCACATCAAGACACTTACTGGACACATGTATAATACTTTGTATTTTCATGTACAAAGGTCAAAGAAGGCCATGCACATCAATTTGCCCAAAATCTTACTCCCAAAACTCCATGACAGCGCTGGTGAGATTGGTGGTGTCTACTATGCTGTAGTTTGTGTAACATCTGTCTGTGTTCCATGGATTGTTACAAGATTTCCATGGAAGCTCCTACAAAGAGCAGAAGAATGCTATACTTTTCTTTTTTTAAATACATTCTCCAAATGACTTTTTTTATGGCATGCAAGTGCATTTGACAAGGAATACTTACAGTGGTAAAGGAGTTGTATAAGTAGTACAGCGCCCAGGAAATGATGACAATGTAGTAAATGTTCAGCCAGAATGAGAGAAGAGCAGCCGCAAGACCAACACCTATAGTTATGACAGTGTGTTATAATTTACATTCATTCCTTCAAAGCAGCATGTGAACCACCTGGTCAAATCGTCCTTTAAGCATCATTGCCTTTTATTACATAATTGGTCTTCAGCTTTGAAGATCAGAGGGTACATTAGCATCTTCAGAACAACATATATCAGTCATAACAAACGTACAACACATAACCCATGCGTTTAAATCCACTCATTCAATTTTGTATTTACTGAAGGTCTCACACAACACCAACATTGCATACTTCTAGAAACCAGCTCGTATTTGTTCAGCAGTAAGTATGGGAGCAGATAAGAAAGAAAGGTGCTGAACAGAAATCATATACCTTTGAACATTGGAGCTAGTTTCCAAACCCCAAGGCCGCCAATGGATGTGTACTGTCCAAGAGCGCACTCAAGAAAAAACAGAGGAACTCCCGCAAAAATAAGCGTCAAAAAATAAGGAATCAAGAAAGCCCCTGGAATCACAGAAATAGATGAAAGCACCAAGTGGAGCTGTGCACAGCAACACAAAGCACACATTCATCCAGACACAACATCTCAGACTCTTGGAGAAGCCGAAGCTGCTCTTACCTCCGCCGTTTTTCCCGCACAGATAAGGAAATCTCCAGACGTTGCCCAGTCCGATGGCGTAGCCCACACATGACAGGAGAAAATCAAATTTCCCACCCCAAGTTTCTCTGTCTGGAATGTCTTTCTTCTTTTTCTCTGGTTTGGCGTCCTCTGCTTTGGGTTTGTCGTTAGTTGTGATCTCGTTGAGTTCCGTCACAACTTGTCCGTCAGTGCTTTTGGTGTTGTTTGTCGCCATGTCTCTGATTTCAGACAGCAGCAGAGATCCACCACGCAAACACCCGTTCAAACCCGACACAGTTTCAGTTAACCTGAAGACAACGAATCACACGAAACCACTGTTTTCCCCCCGTAAAGACACACAAAAAAACACTGAGAGAGCTGCCGTCTCTAACTGAGACCGAATTGGCTGTCATGACAGTCAATTTACAGATATAAATCTTTTTTAATTTTATTTTTTTTCCATCGAACGATCAGCCAGCTTCTCAGTTATGTTTCGGCAATGTTTTGATGCATTTACTATTGTTATACCCATTTAATTAAATGCATTTAAACACACAGACACGCATGCACACAAACACACTTAAGACATTTTAATGAAATGACAATCATTTCCAAATTTCTCGTATCTACTTACAGTGAATTTGGCTTCTTTCCCAAAAGCAATATGCCCGTGTGTCATGCAGTGAGGTATCAGTAGATTCCTCTCCAAGTTGTAAACTTCCAGAATGAGTTGGCACGTAAATGAGCCTTCTGTTCATGTAAAGCGGTCCTGCGGGAGCTGTCCACGGGCGAGTGGTGCTGGATCCACCGAGCAACGACTGTCTGAGATCAGCAGCTACTCAACATTTCCAGAGCGTCAATGTCATGTGAAAGTCAACACCCCCCAACGGACATGTGTACTGTCCAAGAGCGCACTCAAGAAAAAACAGAGGAACTCCCGCAAAAATAAGCGTCAAAAAATAAGGAATCAAGAAAGCCCCTGGAATCACAGAAATAGATGAAAGCACCAAGTGGAGCTGTGCACAGCAACACAAAGCACACATTCATCCAGACACAACATCTCAGACTCTTGGAGAAGCCGAAGCTGCTCTTACCTCCGCCGTTTTTCCCGCACAGATAAGGAAATCTCCAGACGTTGCCCAGTCCGATGGCGTAGCCCACACATGACAGGAGAAAATCAAATTTCCCACCCCAAGTTTCTCTGTCTGGAATGTCTTTCTTCTTTTTCTCTGGTTTGGCGTCCTCTGCTTTGGGTTTGTCGTTAGTTGTGATCTCGTTGAGTTCCGTCACAACTTGTCCGTCAGTGCTTTTGGTGTTGTTTGTCGCCATGTCTCTGATTTCAGACAGCAGCAGAGATCCACCACGCAAACACCCGTTCAAACCCGACACAGTTTCAGTTAACCTGAAGACAACGAATCACACGAAACCACTGTTTTCCCCCCGTAAAGACACACAAAAAAACACTGAGAGAGCTGCCGTCTCTAACTGAGACCGAATTGGCTGTCATGACAGTCAATTTACAGATATAAATCTTTTTTAATTTTATTTTTTTTCCATCGAACGATCAGCCAGCTTCTCAGTTATGTTTCGGCAATGTTTTGATGCATTTACTATTGTTATACCCATTTAATTAAATGCATTTAAACACACAGACACGCATGCACACAAACACACTTAAGACATTTTAATGAAATGACAATCATTTCCAAATTTCTCGTATCTACTTACAGTGAATTTGGCTTCTTTCCCAAAAGCAATATGCCCGTGTGTCATGCAGTGAGGTATCAGTAGATTCCTCTCCAAGTTGTAAACTTCCAGAATGAGTTGGCACGTAAATGAGCCTTCTGTTCATGTAAAGCGGTCCTGCGGGAGCTGTCCACGGGCGAGTGGTGCTGGATCCACCGAGCAACGACTGTCTGAGATCAGCAGCTACTCAACATTTCCAGAGCGTCAATGTCATGTGAAAGTCAACACCCCCCAACGGACACACACACACACACTTTCAGGTCAGGCACGCAAATCTTTACCTTGCATGTGCATGTGTTAACATCACACTCACGTAAAATTAGTCGATATATCGGTTGAATATTTAGGTTTCTTTTTTTCTAAAACTGAGCACAGTCCTTGGGATGCAGCAGCATATTAAAAACATGGGCTATTTCTTATTTTTCTCTCTCTCTCTTTAAATCCTTGAAATCTTGACTTAAAATTCACGTTTCATTAATTTACTCACACAGGCACACACACACATCTGTGGCTATCATGAGGTTAAAATGAACTCATGCATTCACTGCCCATCCTAAATCCCTCTTCAAACCCAGCCCACTTCAAACCATAACATATACTAAAAATATGGCAGATGAGGAGCAGAACAGGTGAAGCCACTGACACAGCATCAGGTGTGAGCAGGAAATATCACTCCTCATCTGAAACTGAACACTTAAAGAAATAATGCCTCAATAAGAAAAAAAAAAAGAAATTAACCTGGACACTATCTTTATGGGATGCATAATTGGATTGCATAAATGTCTTGGTATACATCAGCACAGTCTTGACCTTCTGTTGGAAGTCCATAAATATGTGGTAAGTAAAGTATAAATTATATATAAAGTATATTTCAGTCCATCATATGTATGAAAGATATATCATGCACTTACTAGTTAGCTTTTTAATTTCTTCTGAATGACAGAATTGTGAAAGTCTGTTAACACTGGTTAATGAAAAGTTAATGTGGGATTTGGTCAGAGTGGTATAGATTTCAACTCCTCTCTCAAAGCTTGGATCAGAGTGGAGAACTCAATTGGAAGCAGATGGTGAACCAATGAGGGGTGAACTAACCTACTAATGATACTACATGAAATTTAAAATTTGCACTCCATCTGTCTGCATCTCCCTTTGGTTATGGGCTGTGAAAACATGACATATTTATGCACCTGCTGTGGACACTTGAGTACTTTTGGCTTGCTGGTGACACCATGTTATGCCCAGATAGGCTCATTTAGAGAGAGATATGTGATAATCAACAGGCTGTCAAAGGCATTCAGATTATTAAAAAAAAAGAACAATAACAGGTCAAAACGTGGTATTTTGGGAACTGTTTGTGTTTGACAGAGTCAGGTTTGTTCAGTCATATAAATTCATATTTGTGACATAAAAAGTAAGAAAGAAAGAAATAAAGAAAGGAAAAAAAGAAAGAAAGAAGAGTTAATTTCGATGTTACCAGAAGAAGTAAAACAAACAAGGTCTTAATATGAAAATTATAAACTAAACTATACATTTGAACTGTATGATCTATCATATTTATATGTTTTATTATTGGTTTTACATATAAGAGAATTTAATGTTGCTGGAAAGGAATTCTATTGTGATTTGTATATTTTTAAAAAAGCTTGTGTAAGGAACTTTTACATTTCATTTAATTATTTAGTTATTATTTTCATCTAAGAGTCTGTAAGTTGAAGAAATCTTCATAGGTAGTACAATATGACAACATCTGTTCTAAATGATATGAGAAAGAAACCACTATACCATTTCTCATCAAACTGTGAATCAAATTATGCATATATTTTTAAATGATTTGTCTCATCTACCCCATAACGACTTGGGCTTGATTTTGTTTTAATGAAATATGCAAATCCTGTCAGCTATAAGAGAGTAATCAATCCTTCTTGTGTCATTACTGTTTAAGAGTGCTTCGTATTCGGTGTCTCTGACTTGTCTTAGCGAACCTTGAAAAAGTGACAATAAATTGTTGGTTTCAAGTGCAGAGGATCCAGGTTATGTGTGAGCACCGCAGACCATTTAGGTGGGCTGTATAAAAATATACATCCCTCAAAGCAGTATGGGGCATCGAAATCATTTTAAAATTTTTGTTCAAGGGTTGCTAGGCAACAGCAATATGGTCTCAGCCTCCTTGTTATATTAGAGTTTCTGCTGGGGTTTGCTCCCATTCATATCTTCCCTTTTTTGTCTCCTTTCATTAGCAAATATTAAATTTTCATGTTTCAATTTTCCAATTTTTTTTCTCTGCCTCAAAATTGCACTCGAGTTACACACAGGCCTAAATGTTTAACCCAGCATTTAACTGGCTTTACAGTTCATTCTTTAAAAAAAGAAGATACTTTCCCCTTCCTTTTTTTTTGGACACAAATCATCATAGTAAAACACATATAGTGTGTTTAATTATATTTTACAGTCATTCATTTCTAATTAACAACTGAAATGTAGACTTTTGTTTTGAAGCTACAAAACAGTCAAATATGTCATATATAATATATCGATATATAAATATATCACAGAGCATTATGACCACAGTGTAACACAGAGCGCGTCACATTGTCTGCAATCTCTCCTCACTACACTGTGCTGCTAATCTACTGCATTTGCCGCAATCACTATGGAAACTGACTTTTGCCACACAGCCTCTACTGAGGCAGGCATGCAGCAAATGCTGTCAGCGATTGTCCACTGACGTATGTTTACATGGAGGTCTGAATCAGTGTTTCTTGCAGACCACAGCAAAATTATAATTTATCTTCTCTAGTTATAGCTACATGATCAATTGTATAATAAATCCTTCAATATAGTAGTGTAGCATATTTGAAGGATGCAATGGTTTCTGTGCAAATTCTAAACAAGATCCACAAAGCAAATTTGACACTGTAGTCCACAGACGAAACAGCAAGAGATTTGTTATAGAGGTTTGGACAAAAAGAGTACTTAGCGAACACATCAAAACCCTAACCACCTGCCTCTAGCTAAAATGTATGAAAATGCTCTTCATGGTTTTAAAGGGTTTATCTGCTTCAAAGGCGGCTGGCTGATGCATCGCTCTGACCGTGCAGTCCTCCAGAAAGAATGCGCTCAAGCCTTTGGACAAGTTTCTGAGCTCAGCCCTCATTCAGGGGACAGTCTTCCCTTTTTTTGGTTTTTACATAAGGCAAATTTACATGTGCTGATGATGTCAGCTCAAATTTGGCACACCACCTCCCCCTCCAAAAAACATTCACAAAAACATTTTCCTCTTGAGCTCAAAGGACAGTGAATCACGTCTGTCAGAGATGCAGTATGCGTGTAATACTGTAGCGTCATTGGCGTGCATTTATGTGTTATTGGTTCATGATTGCAGTGTAATGCAACAAAATGCTGAATGCAAATGGAAGTGGGGGGAGGGGGTGTCTGCTGATAGATCATTCTGATTGGTTATAAAATGACTTGCGTGTATAATGATAGCACTCCGATTTGTGGAGTAAAAACACAAGGGAAGCATCCTAAATCTGAAGAGAAAATGATCCTTCCCTCTTTGTGCATGTTGCTGTCATCCCAGATCTTTTCATAAAATCGCCACGAGCGTGCCTTGCATTTGAATTAGGCTGATGAGTGGAATCTGTGCCCACAGAGAGGCCGGCGGCACTTTCCAGCGTCACATGATGCTTAATTATGGATTCTTCTATATTATAGGGCTGGAATTCTGCCAAATGTCTATCAGTTGTTTCAGTCAATGCACTAATCATTGCGCTCGCTGCCTCCTGAGGTGCATCGGGCTGTGTTCTCTCCTCTGGCTTCTCAGAAAGAAAAAAATAAATAAATAAAAAATAAACAGTCGAGGTTGTGTCGAAACAGCCTGTGAAGGTAAATCTAATTTTAGATCTAGAGCTTCACTTTGATGATTATTTGAATATTTGGATATGAATCTCTCGTTCTTCGGTAAACATATGGCTATAGTAAGCAGCAACAGCATCCTGCTGTTTAAAATATACTGTAAACAAACCACATTTTAGAGAGCTGGTTGCACTTCTCACTCATCAGGTAAGGAGGTAATAGGGTAATGGTAATTACCCTAAACATACATTATAGGGGTAATGGGATGCATTGAGAATACTTTTTTTTTTTTTTTTTAATGAGAAAAATTGCATTTTAAAGGATTCTACAGTCCTTATTAACTGAACCACTATAGTTTTAATCTGATCTCTGTTTCAAAATATTTCAACATGCAAACTGTACAAAGAACCTATGGCATTTAGAGTCAATGGTGCGATGTGATGTGGCATGGTAAGTTGTAATCTGTCTTCATGCATAAAGCATAAAGTCATTGTGTCACTGCCTCTGCCGTTAGACGCTCTGGTTCCTGTCAACCTTTATCCTACACCCCATGACCTTTGCACAAATTATGGGAGTAATAGTTAAACTGTAAACAATCAATGAAAGGTTCATTCTATGAACTCAAAAAGAAACATTTTCAAAAAATTGGTGCAATGAAGTGATATTATTCAACCATCGAACAATAAAAGGAAATTTAAAAGCGTAACAACTTTAGTAAATTACTTTCAACAGACCATGAATAACCCTAAAATCTTGATTATTTCTACAGCAATATTACAGACATATTACTGTAATATACTGTATGTCTCTGTCTATATATTATGCAAGACGTTGCTTTAATCAAAAAACATTAATTAACTGGAACATTGAGGGATAATTCTCTTGGTGCATAAAGAAGATCTGTAAAGTTGCAAAGACCAAAGTCTCAAATTCAAAGAGATGTTCTTTATAAAAGTTAAGAGTTAACCACGCCTACCTAAAACGGCTCGTTCTAACACGCCACCACATATCTACTTTCACGATGTGGGAAGATTTGCATAACGCCGTCCAAATGTGCACGCAAAGAAAGGCGTAACTTTTATTCTCGCTGTAGTATTGTTGTTGCCGCCGCCATGTCGTGAAGGCGCTGTGTGTTGCATTGTGAAAGCGAAACTACTTTGTTTGGTCTTCCAAAAGAGGACAATATCCGCTTCGTCATGCCTAGAGCTGATCCGTGCTGGTTGCTGAGGAAATACATCAACTTAGTGCTGTGGATCGCCAGATCGGCTTTCACCGTGGACGAAGTGGAGTCCAGCCCGGGGTCATCACATGTGGTTGCCGTAAGCCCGCCGGACGCTCCTTTGTCGAATCTGCCGGCTGCGCCCGTCCTTAAGCCCGCAGCCTCTGCTCACTCTAGGCTGCCGTGTGTGACGCAGTGTTTCGTTGTGAAAGCTAAACTACTTTGTTTGGCCTTCCAAAAATGGACACGACTAGAAATCAGTGGTTAAGTTGTATTTACAATGTTCCAGAACACTTCAACCCAAATATTCAGATGTTTTGGGCAGTGTAGAGTAGGGCTTGTTGTTTGTAATTTCTCCGATCACAAATGCAGACATGGTTTTATGTTTACACGGCGCGATGCAACGCAATGCGAAAAAAGACAGTATAAGTAATTATAATCCATAATTATGTCCCCACTGGATGCAACGAATGCTTCATTTATAATGGGTTTTCATGTTTTTGAATCATCGCATGACAGGGCATCATCACAGTATGGTAGGGGCGTAACATTTCCGTCACACGCTTGAGGTATTCGGCCAGTCATAACGCACTGGATAGCTGGCCAATCAGAGCACACCTTGCTTTTCAGACCGATGAGCTTTGTAAAAATCAACGCGTTTCAGAAAGGCGGGGCATAGAGGAGAAACAACAATGTACAGTATGTGGAAAATAATGTTTTTTAACCTTAAACCGCATAAACATTTCATTACACCAAATATACAAAATAATGTTCTTTTAGCAACATCATATGACACCTTTAAAATACCAAGTGTTATGTTATTCATCTGACGTCTGAAAATAGAACATGAAGAAAAATGTACAGCTCATTCAGTCAAATTGATGGATAAGGATTATTTGTAGTGCAACTTTATGATTCGAAATTATTTGTTTTTGTCTTTTTGAGTGGAACATCCCCAAACAGGTAGCAGGGCCAGCCCGGTGCATAGGCGGAATAGGCAAATGCTAGGGGCGCCAAAATATATATATATATATTTTTTTTACAATTTTTTTTTTATTACCAATACTACTTCAATACTATGAATTTAAAATATTACAAAAAAGCGATTGTCCCACAAAAACAACTATTTTATTGCTCTCCCAATGCACACCGGTTCGACGCATGATCAATCTTCCCCCGCACAGCGGACAGTTAGCCTACCTGATTGTGATAGATGTTCAGTAATAAATTATCTCTATGTCAGAAAGACCGAAGCCTTCTGGTGCCCAGAGAAGGAAAAAATGAAGAGAAGAAAAACGGGACAAAGACAGAGGTTTCTGTCATGTTATGTAATGAATGATTGTGATCATATAGTCAAGTCGTCACCTTTATTTATATAGCACTTTTAACAATACAGATTGTGTCAAAGCAGCTTTATAGTATCAAAATAGGAAAATAGTGTGTCAATGCAAAAGGACAATAGTAAACACTCAATTTTCAGTTAAAGGCAGTTCATCATTGAATTCAGTGATGTCATCGTCCAGCTCAGTTCCGTTTAAATAGTATCTGTGCAATCAAGTCGACGATATCGCTGTAAATTAAGTGTCCCCAACTAAGCAAGCCAGAGGCAACAGCGGCAAGGAACCAAAACTTCATCGGTGACAGAACGGAGGAAAAAACCTTGGGAGAAACCAGGCTCAGTCAGGGGTCCAGTTCTCCTCCGGCCAGACGAACCAGCAAATTGATCCATGCTGTAGCAAAGTTAGATTGTGCAGAGGGCTCATCTGGTTCCGTGGTCTTTCCCGATGGCCATCTAGGAGACAAGGTCTTCACTGGGGATCTGTCTCTGGGGCTCATCTAGTTGGCCTGGTCTTCGCTGAAATTCAGGACTGTAGAGGCCGTCTCTCGGTGCTGATCCACCATCTGGGCTGGATACGGACTGGATCTGGGTGACTGCAGTGACCATCTGATCTGGATACAGACTGGATCTGGTGGCTACGGTGACCTCGGAATAAGAAAGAAACAGACTAATATTAGCGTATATGCCATTCTTCTTATGATGTAACAAGTAGATCGTGTGTGATTGGAAGTGTTCACAGTTCCGGTTGACTTAATTAATGCAGCCTAACAATCCTTTAACGGATTTGAGTCATAGAAATGTGTAAGTGTGCTATGTGTAAGCCAGGTTAAAGATATGGGTCTTTAATCTAGATTTAAACTGACAGAGTGTGTCTGCCTCGCAAACAGTGTTAAGTAGATTATTCCAGAATGTGGGTGCTAAATAGGAAAAGGATCTGCTGCCCGCAGTTGATTTTGATATTCTAGGTATTATCAAATTGCCAAAGTTTTGAGAGCGCAGCGGACGTGAAGGACTATAATACGATAAGAGCTTGTTCAAGTACTGAGGTGCTAAACCATTCAGGGCTTTATAAGTAATTAGCAGGATTTTAAAATCTATACGATGTTTAATAGGGAGCCAGTGCAGTGTTGACAGAACCGGGCTAATATGGTCATAATTCCTGGTTCTAGTAAGAACTCTAGCTGCTGCATTTTGGACCAGCTGGAGTGTGTTTATTAAGCGTGCAGAACAACCACCCAATAAAGCATTACAATAATCTAACCTTGAGGTCATGAACGCGTGAATTAATGTTTCTGCATTTTTTTCTGTCAGTTTTACAAATGCTAGACATGTGGCTTTCGAAGGAAAGATTGCTATCAAATAGCACACCTAGGTTCCTAACTGATGACGAAGAATTGACAGAACATCCATCAAGTGTTAGACAGGGTTCTAGGTTATTATATGCGAAGGTTTTAGGTCTGATAATTAACACCTCTGTTTTTTCAGAATTTAGCTGTAAGAAATTACTCGACATCCAGTTTTTTTTATATCGACTATGGATTCTGTTAGTTTTTCAAATTGGTATGTTTCGTTTCTGTCAGTTTTACAAATGCTAGACATGTGGCTTTCGAAGGAAAGATTGCTATCAAATAGCACACCTAGGTTCCTAACTGATGACGAAGAATTGACAGAACATCCATCAAGTGTTAGACAGGGTTCTAGGTTATTATATGCGAAGGTTTTAGGTCTGATAATTAACACCTCGGTTTTTTCAGAATTTAGCTGTAAGAAATTACTCGACATCCAGTTTTTTTTATATCGACTATGGATTCTGTTAGTTTTTCAAATTGGTATGTTTCACCGCGCCACGAGGAAATATAGAGCTGAGTGTCATCAGCATAACAGTGAAAGCTAACACCGTGTTTCCTGATGACATCTCCCAAGGGTAACATGTAAAGTGTGAAAAGCAACGGTCCAATACTGAGCCTTGTGGCACTCCATACTGTATTTGATGATGGTCAGATAAGTACGATTTGAACGATGCTAATGCACTTCCACTAATGCCAACAAAGTTTTCTAGTCTATTCAAAAGAATGTTGTGAGCGATAGTATCGAACGCAACACCAAGATCCAGTAGCACTAATAGTGTCACGAATCCGGTCCATGAACTTTCATCTGCTAGCCATCAGAGGTCACCCTTTCCTATTGCATTGACTCTCGCACTACACACTGTTGCACATCACCCCGGACTACATTTCCCATCATGCATTGCACTGATTGCACTCAGCACAGATTGCACACAGCTGTACACTGATTGCACCCAGCTGTTTCATATCACTCCCTCACTATTTAACACTCACTCTGATCCCTTCCCTCTGCCGAGTATTGTCTAGCGCTTATCTTCCCCCAGATAGCTACATTACGGAGCCCTAGCGATTTTCCTTGCCTTAGCCTTACCCTTAGCCCTAGCCCTAGCTGTTTTCTCGGTTCTTGATCTTCACCTGGTTTCTTGGATTTCTCCCTTAGTCTTAGAGAGATACAACCATGATCAGATGATAAGAGCAAGTCATTTGTAACTCTAATGAGAGCAGTCTCAGTACTATGATCAATTCTAATAATTCTAATAATAATAATACTAAATCCTGACTGGAAATCCTCACAGATACAAGAAGGAATATAATTGTGAGGATATTACCTTTTCTAGTATCTTTGACAAAAAATGGAGATTCGAGATCGTTCTGTAATTAACTGGATCTATGGGGTCAAGTTGTGTTTTTTTAATGAGAGGCTTAATACCAGCCAGTTTGAAGGTTTTGGGGACATATCCTAATGACAATGATGAATTAATAATTAAATCTGTGAGCACCTCTTTTAGGAGCTTAGATGGAATAGGGTCTAGCATACATGTTGTTGGTTTAGATTATTTAATAAGTTTATAAAATTCTTCCTCTCCTATAGTAGAGAATGAGTGGAATTGTTCCTCAGGTTCCGTCAGCTATACTGTAGCTGACGGCTGCATGGTTACAATTTTATCTCTATTAGTATCGATCTTGGAATTAAAGTAGTTCATAAAATCATTACTGCTGTGCTGCTGGGAAATCTTAACGCCTGTTGGTGCTTTATTTTTCGTTAATTTAGCCACTGTATTGAATAAATACATGGGGTTATGTTTGTTTTCTTCTAAAAGAGACGAAAAGTAATCAGATCTAGCCGTTTTTAATGCTTTTCTGTATGATAGAGTACTTTCCCACCATGCAACACGAAATACCTCTAGTTTTGTTTTCCTCCAGCTGCGCTCCATTTTCCAGGCTGCTCTCTTTAGGGTGAGAATGTGCTCATTATACCACGGTGTCAGACTGTTTCCTTAATCTTCCTTAAGCGTAAAGGAGCAACTGTATCTATAATGCTAGAAAAGAGAGAGTCCATAGTTTCTGATACATCATCAAGTTTTTCTGAGCTATTGGATATGCTGTTGGATATGTTCATATAAATAAACTAGATGAGGTAAAAGTTTGTGAACAAACTTTATTTTGGCCTATTCTAGAAAGCCTAATCTAAAAGTTTAAAATAGGATAATAACAATGTCTGGAGTTCCAGGGATCCAAGATTTTGTAACATAATCGTGTCATTTTTCATGTCACATGATAACGGTTTAATATTTTTACACTATAGTTGTGTAGTTTTTGGGTATTTATGCTATTTTTCATTTGAATTGGCTAATTTGGAACGGTTTGTGTATAACTGGGCTTATTTAAATAGCAATATTTTATGTAAAATTCACTTTAAAGATGTACGTTTCTCAGTTTAATTCGTGGTGATAATGTTAGAAAGGGCTTTAGTTTAGTACATTGCTGCCATCTACTGGAAATCTAACAATTAAAATTTATTTTGAAGATTAAACAGTAGCCTACTGTATGCTAGAGAAGTGTTCAAATGAATACAGTTTTGTGCAGGAATACCAGTTGTAATTATTCTTGCTGTTCATGTTTAATTTATTATGTGACTTAGGCAGCACCTATATTTTATAGTTTCACAGGAAACAATTTAAAATAAGGTAAAATGTTCAATAACTAACTTTAACAAAAATAATAAATACTGTTACAAATGTATTGTTCATTGTTAGTTCAAGTTAGGTAATATATTCACTAAAGTTAACAAATTATACCTTATTGTAAGTGTTACTGTTTCACTATCATCAGCTTTTTTTAATAACAAAATGTAACACCCAATAGTCACATATACTCCCCAATTTATCTGTTCAGATGCACTTTTAAAATACATTAACCCCATCCCTCAAAATCCAGGGCCACCTGTTGCTGTTGCAGACATCTCCACCTCAGCACAGTCCAGCGATTCAGCATCAAGCGCATCTTGGGTGGTGGGGGGCATGTTTCCAAAATAAAATAAAAAATCAAGAAAAAGCTATGCAGTTTTTGTGTGAATGTTTGAACACAATGATTATTGGTGGATTGGGCTGTGAGGCAAGGGGCACCAGGTAAAATCTTGCCTAGGGCAGCAAATTGTCCAGGGCTGGCCCTGACCGGAAGTGCCTCCTATTGTAACGAGGGAGGTGACAACGGAGTTGGGAATCCAAATGCAGGCTTTATTCAAAGAGAGTGTGGTCAAAACAGGCAGGGTCCAGAAACAGCAAACAATAATATCCAAGGCAGAGGCAAAAGAGTAATCCACAAACAGGCAATGATCAGGGCAGGCAGCAAACAATCAAAAACAAGGAAACAGTCCAGGGTCAAAACACAGGCAGGGTAAAAATAGGAAACTCGGAGAACTAGGAAACTCAGAAAACAAGGAACACAAGGAAACTAGAAAATCATTTGAACATGCAGTCACCAGCGATGTGAGAGTGTGTGCCATTCTTATAGTGTGAGACTGGTAATGAGAGACAGGTGGTTGCAATTGATGAGCTCTGATGAGTCCAAGCAAAGGATTATGCGTAATGCACGCTTCCAGATGCTCCTTAACAGGAACAGACCAGAGTACAGGAGGGAGGTGGAGCAGAGGCAGAGCAGGGGGAGGGATAGAGGGCCAGGTCCATGAGGAAGGGAAAGAACAGGGGACTGAGGTGGAGCTAGCGAAGCAGGAAGCATGGGCAAAGCCGACAGAGCAAGAAAGCACAGCCGAGCTAGAGCCCACTTTGGTGGAGCAGGCGGAGCTGAAGAGCACCAGAGCAGGGCAGAAGACCACCACGGTGGAGCAGAAAGAGCAGAAAATCCCTACGGCAGAGCAGATGGAGCAGAAGACCACCCAAGTAGGGCAGAAGACCACCACAGCGGAGCAGACGGATCAGTAAACCAGGGCTGAGACTGAGACCTCAGGGGAAATGAAACAGGAAACATACAGTATATTTATGGTCCCAAGGACTGAGGTAGAAGGCACAGAGAGTTAATAGTCTTCTTGACCGCAAAGGACAGTGTTGAAAGTTCATTGACAGTTACTGGACAGACAAACTTCAAAGTTCAAACTTAGATGCATTGCCTGAAGCGGTAGAGACAAACAGTCCATCATTCGATTCATTAGGAAAAACTGGATGGGCGGACAGTTCATAATTAGACTCACTGACTGAAACTCTCAAGCCAGATAGTTCAAAATAAGACTCAAGAGCAGAATTTACACAGACAGACAGTTCATAAACAGCATCTTAGGCCATATCAGGGCGAGCAGAGAGATCAGTGACAGCCCTTTTGACCATGGCTGGACAGTCAGAGAGTTCAGAAACCACCTCTTTGGTCATTACAAGACAAACAGAGAATTCGGGACCGGCCTTCTTGGCCAGGACAGGACAGTCACAGAGTTCAGAATAGACCTCCTTGGTCGGAAAAGGACAGACTGAGAGTTCAGAAACGGCCTTCTTAGCCATAACCAGACTGACTGAGGGTTTAGAAACGGCCTCCTTAGCCATAACAGGACAGACTGAGAGTTCAAAAACTGCCTTTTTAACCGTAACAGCACAGGCGGAGAGTTCACAGACGGCCTCCATAGCTGTGACAGAACAGACTGAGAGTTCAGAAATTGCCTCCATAGTCGTGACAGGACAGAATGTGAGTTCAGAAACGGCCTCCATAGCCGTAACAGGACAGACTGAGAGTTTAGAAATGGCCTTCTTAGCCATAACGGAACAGGCGAAGAGCTCATACATGGACACCCCTATTTTGAGAGGAGCTGAAGCGAACACACCCACCACCTCTGGAGGTTCTGCAGCAGATGCCGCCACCTCTGGAGGTTCTGCAGCCGATGCCGCCTCCTCTGGAGTTTCTGCAGTGGATGCCGCCTCCTCTGGAGGTTCTGCAACAGTAGCAACAGGAGCTTCAACAGACACAGATAGTACGGAGATGGCACTCATGGCCGTAACAGAGGCATCAGGTAACAGGGAGAGTTCAGAAATAGTGTCCGTGGTAAGAACAGAGGTGACAGGGAACAGCTCGGGAAAGAGTGCTGCTACTATCAGAGGAGGTTCTGCAACAGTAGTTACCACCTCAGGGGGAACAGGAGCAGACTCTGGGACAGACTCAAGGGCTGGAGTGAGCTCTGGGACAGACTCGTAAGTTGGAGCGGACTCTGGATCAGAATCATAGACTGGGGCAAACTCTGGCTCATTTTCATGGATTAGAGAGGGCTCTAGATCAGACTCATAGACTTTTTTTAAAGCCATTTTTGTACTGTGCTCAGGAGCTGAAGACCTCACTAGACTAAGGTCAGGGGCTGAAGCGAACACTGAGTTTTGTTCTGAGGCTGAAGCAGACAAAAGACTGAAATAATCTCTGAGCTAGACTCTGGAACAGAAGCCCTCTCTGGACTGAACTCAGGAACAGTGGCCCTCTCTGGGCCAAACTCGGGAACAGAAGCCTTCTCTGGGCTAGACTTTACATCAGGAGACTTCTTTGGGCTAGACTTAGGATCAGAAGCCTTCTCTGGGCTAGACTTGGGATCAGATTCAGGCATTAGATTGGGCGCCACCACCTCAGGAGTTTCTGCAGCGAAGGCTGCCACCTCTGGGGAAAGTACAGTGGTGTGTGCGGCCCAAACACAGAGAATGGCCGTAGCCATAACTGGCAGGACCGAGAGTACATTGTCTTTTTCCAAGATTGACGGTGCTGTGCATGGGGAACTGAGGTGAGTAGTGGCTGGCAGACTTGAAAGTGTTGAAACTGAGTGGCTCAGGAGCATAGCAACCTCTAGAATGCCAGCAGTTCATACCGAGTGTCTCTGACTCTTAGCAACGTGTTCTATTGACAGGACTGTGGTGGGTTGCGGTACCATAACCATGACAGGATGTAGCTCTGAGATGGCAGATGTGATGAAAATGGGACTCTGGAAGGTCAGCATAACGTGACGAGACTCTGGAAGATCAGCTGAGATGTGACGAGGCTCTGGAAGATCAGCTGAGACGTGACGAGACACTGGAATATCAGCCGAGACCTGACAAGCGCTGGAAGATCAGCTGAGACATGACGAGGCTCTGGAAGATCAGCTGAGATGGGACGAGACTCTGGAACGACGGACATTTTGTGGAAAATCTACAGGTTGGCAGCTATTTTGTGAACAGTCTCTGGGTTGGCAGCCATTTGGTGAACAATCTCTGGACTGGCAGCCATCTTATGGAGAGACTCTGGAACAGCAGACATGACAGTACAAGATTCAAGAGAGGTAACTATGACAGTAGAAGGCTATGGTGTGGCGGCCATGTTGCAGTCCTCCTCCACCACACCCACGGTGAATGCAGAGCTGTTCAATAGAATTGCCCGATCGATATAATCCACTAAGGACCAGTTCAGATGACACAATGGCATACATGCGCTGAGCAGCTCAGAGAGCCCTCCATGAAAAAATATCATTAAACACAACTCATCCAATGAGTTTAAGTGAGCCAGTTCAATAAAGTCCAACACATAATCCTCAATAGGCCGCTCACCTTGACGGAGACGCATTAACTGTGCTGCTGGATTCAAATGTAGCAATGCCACATAAGGGGTGATTTATGTATACGGTTGTTGATTAATAAGTCAAGTCAAGTCACCTTTATTTATATAGCGCTTTTAACAATACAGATTGTGTCAAAGCAACTGTACAGCATTAATTAGGAAAATAGTGTGTCAATAATGCAAAGTGACAATAGTAAACACAAATTTTTCAGTTAAAGGCAGTTCATCATTGAATTCAGTGATGTCATCATCCAGCTCAGTTCAGTTTAAACAGTGTCTGTGCAATCAAGTCAACGATATCGCTGGAAATGAAGTGTCCCCAACTAAGCAAGCCAGAGGCGACAGCGGCAAGAAACCAAAACCTCATCGGTGACAGAATGGAGAAAAAACCTTGGGAGAAACCAGGTTCAGTCGGGGGGCCAGTTCTCCTCTGGCCAGACGAAACCAGCAGTTCAATTCCAGGCTGCAGCAAAGTCACATTGTGCAGAGGACTCAACTGGCTCCTGTGGTCTTGTCCCGGTGGCCGTCTGAGACAAGGTCTTTATTGGGGATCTGTGTCTGGGGCTCATCTAGTTATCCTGGTCTCTGCTGACTTTCAGGGCTGTAGAGGTCCTCTCAGTGCTGATCCACCATCTGGTCTGGATACGTACTGGATCCGGGTGACTGCAGTGACCATCTGATCTGGATACAGACTGGATCTGGTGGCTATGGTGACCTCGGAATAAGAGAGAACCAGACTAATATTAGCATAGATGCCATTCTTCTAGCGATGTAGCAAATACATCGGGTGTTATGGAAAGTGTTCCCTGTTCCGGTTGACCTAATTAATGCAGCCTAAAAATCATTTAACGGATTTGAATATTAGAAATGTGTTAGTGTGTTATGTGTAAGCCAGGTTAAAGAGATGGGTCTTTAACCCATTGTTTTTGAGTCTGTGAACACTATATACACTTACCAAGGATCCACCGCTGAGACTGATTCAAATCTTGTATATAGTGATCACGGACTCAAAAACAATCTACATTACCATTCACCCCTCACACACTAATTTTTGTGCTTGCTGTATATTTAATCTAATTGTATAATACTCTGGGTATTTGATACGGATTTTGTGTGTCTGTGATTTATATCTTTTTTCTTTGTTGGGTAAAGTGAGCGTCTCTCCTATATTGTTTTTGTACTCTCCATGTCATAATATGCGGATTGTTACACATGGCTGGCCTGGATCACTGAATAAAGCCGCTGGATCTGGGTGAGGCTGGTGATTCTGTAATGAGGGAGGTGACAACGGAGTTGGGAATCCAAATGCAGGCTTTGTTCAAAGAGAGTGTGGTCAAAACAGGCACGGTCCAGAAACAGCAAACAATAATATCCAAAGCAGAGGCAAAAGAGTAATCCACAAACAGGCAATGATCGGGCAGGCAGAAAACAATCAAAAACAAGGAAACATTCGAGGGTCAAAACACAGGCAGGGCAAAACTAGGAAACTCTGAGAACTAGGAAACTCTGAAAACAAGGAACACAAGGAAGCTAGGAAATCGATGCTGGCCACTGATGCTGGCGCGCACGGTAAATACCTTCCGCGAGGAAAACAGATTTACACGGGAGGAAATGGGAGCCCACGAGCTCATTTCAAACCCTCGCGAGCGCGTGACGTCCTCTGCGCGCAATACAAGCCCTCGCGCGTGCATGACCATTCCCCACATCCTCACGCTCGATCTTCCCTCGCCTGCTCATGCAAACACTTTTATTTTTGTCAGTCATGGGGCAGGGCTTGCTGTTTTAATTGTAACCTCAAATGTCATTGGTTATTCCTCTTTTCCGGAAGTCAGTATTGGTCGCCTGTTATAAGACGATTTATAATTCTCTTGACTTAAGACATGGCATCAGTGGACCAGATACATGTGAGTTATCATTTCATTTGCTTGTTTTATTTATTTATTTTGTCTTTATTTAATGTAATTTAATGCATTGTTCATAAAGTAGATCTTTTTCAGATACATTATTAATAGGAAGTCTTCTGTTTACTAGTGATTGCAGTCTTGTGAGAATAGGAGATACACATATGAACCCTTTTTAAAGACTGTAATGATGCACACGCACGCATGCACGCACGCACAAGCTATATATAAAGCTATAGGAATGACAGTAAAGTTTTCAAAATGTGTTTTATCTTTAATCATGTAAATAGATACATCGTAATATTTGAAGGTTTGTTTAGTCGGTGTTCCTATAAAACACAGGCTTCACCGTGTTTGCATTTGATTTACAGTGTTACTAGTCATCTGCTATCAAAATCAGTCCATTCACGATGATGAATATGAAAATTGATTCTTGTTTATTGAAAAGAAACTTGTAATACATTCAGTTCCAATGTATTTATGTTATTTTTGTTGCATTATTCTTTTTTCCTTTGTATTTGCAGGTTGTGTACTTGAATGCAGCAAATAACAACTGCCCAGTTCAGGAAAGTAAAAGCATTTTAATTTTATTTCTGGAAATATATTGTATTTTTTTCCCTTAAAACAGGGTCAAGGGAGACCAAGGAGTGGAGGATGTACAGATTGCCAGGTTCATGTTTTCTTCAAGAGGCACTGAACAAGGGGAAAAGTGTCCTTAATTAAAGCTAAAGAGATGAGGTATGGTGACCCTGCTTTAGTTACCCTGTCACACTGCTGTTTAATTAATTATGAATTAATCTAAGCAGATTTTAATGATGTATTTAACTGCTAAATCTTCAAGACATCAAAGAGCCATATCTAGACTGGGACATAGCAGTGATTTTTTTAATTTACCCCATATTTGCTGGGGAAAAAAAGCTGACAAAGCAAATACAGTTCTTTAAGAGGGATATTAGGACCAGTTGAATTCAGAAGGTGTTTGAGTGCCCTCAAGCCATCCAAACTCAAAAGGGATTCAAATTCTTGAACAATAGCTCCAAAATCTTCACAGGCATCGTAAGAAGCTGCTATGTCACCATCTAGATCTGGCTCTTCAATGTCCTAATGATTTAGCAGTTAAATACATAGTTAAAAATCCACTTAGACCAATGCATAAACAGCAGTGTTGTGACAGAGTAAAGAAAGCAAGGTCTCCACACCTCATAACTCTCGGATTGATAAATTTTGTGTGTGTCAGTCCAATGTGCCACAGATGCTCTGAACTTCGATTGCCTTCTGAGGAGAGTGGATGATTCCAGGCTTCTGCAAATGTGTCCAAGTCTGTCTGAATTCTTGGGAGAAAAGTGAAGTGCACACTGAAAAGAACCTTGACCACTGATATGTCAAGCAATCATTATGCTTCCAGCGAGTGCAGCATGTCTAGTACTTGTTGGTCACCATGATTCTGACATCACACCAAATGCATTCAATCTTATTAGAAACAGTAAAAATATAAATAAATTTAGGTTTAAAAACAGATCAGTTATTTATTAATAAATGCAAGATATTTTTTTACTTAAAAGTTACATTGAAAAGATACCTACAGATTACTTAAGTTACTAAATTTAGGTCTAAATTAAATGTCAGACAACTGTACTTTACCTTTAATTATGGACACTTTTACCGCATATGAAACTTCCTTGGTCAGTGCCTCTTGAAGAAAATATGAACCAGAAAAGTTTCAGAACTAAAATTCTAGTGTTTTTACTTTCCTGAACTGGGCAGTTGTTATTCAAGTACACAACCTGCAAATACAAAGGAAAAAAGAATAATGCAACAAAAAGAACAAATAAATACATTGGAACTTAATGTATTACAAGCTTCTTTTCAATAAACAGGAAATACATTTTCATATTCATCATCGTGAATGGACTGATTTTGATTGCATATGACTAGTAACATTGTAAATCAAATGCAAACATGGTGAAACCTGTGTTTTATAGGAACTAAAAAATTCAAATATTACGATGTTGTATCTATTTACAAGATTAAAGATAAAACACATTTTGAAAACTTTACTGTCATTCCTATAGATTTATATATAGCCTATGTGTCACGAATCCGTTCCATGAACGTTCCTTTTCATTGACTCTCGCACCACACAAACTGTTGCATAGCACCCCGGACTACATTTCCCATCATGCATTGCACTGATTGCACTCAGCACGAATTGCACACACCTGTTTACACTGATTGCACCCAGCTGTTTCATATCACTCCCTCACTATTTAACACTCCCTCTGATCCCTTCCCTCTGCCGAGTATTGTTTCAGCATTTATCACTCTCCCAGAGATAGCTACCTTACGGAGCCCTTGTCATAGCCTTAGCCTTAGCCTTAGCCTTAGCCTTAGCCTTAGCCTTAGCCTTAGCCTTAGTGTCTGTATCTAATAAAGCTCTGCGAATGGATCCGCAAGTCTCACGTCTCGTCAGCCCCGTAACACTATGTGTGTGTGTGTGTGTATCATTACAGTCATGATAATGAAATGTGTATCTCTTATCATCACAAGACTGAAGATTAATAAAGTATCAGAAAAAGATCTACTTTATGAACAATGCATTAAATTACATTAAATAAAGACAAAATAAATAAATAAAACAAGCAAATGAAATGATAACTCACATGTATCTGGTCCACTGATGCCATGTCTTAAGTCAAGAGAATTATAAATCATCTTATAACAGGCGACCAATACTGACTTCCGGAAAAAAGGAATAACCAATGACATTTGAGGTTACAATTAAAACAGCAAGCCCCGCCCCATGACTGACAAAAATAAAAGTGTTCGCGCGAGCAGGTGAGGGAAGATCGAGCACGAGGATGTGGGGAATGGTCCTGCGTGTGCGAGGGCTTGTATTGCGCGCAGAGGACATGTCACACGTGCGCGAGGGTTTGAAATTAGCTCGCGGGCTCCCGTTTCCTCGCGTGTAAATCTGTTTTCCTCTCACAGAATTGATTTACCGCGTGCGCTAGCATCAGTGGTGCGCTTGGTTATTAATGGCATAGAATTGCCGCCATAGAAATCATTTGAACATGTAATCACCAGCGATGTGAGAAAAGCTGGTTTGCCAACCGCCTTTAAACATCATAAGAAGAAGAAGACTCCTTGTAGAGTTGCAGTGACTTGAACAAAGGAAAGATTTATTTTGTGCATTGTTAAGCCTACTACAAGAAACTGAAGAAGCAGCCGGTGAGCTTTAATATTTTGTTATTTTTGTACTTGGGTTGTTTTGTTGAATTGTGTTGTATCTGAATATTATTGTTTTTTTGTATTAGTTCGGTTTGTGAATTAGGTCTAGTTTTATTTATCTCGATAGAGATATATATATATACTGTATATGCGCCATGGCGGATCAGACTTTAGAGGCCTTCCGTAGACCTAACTCGGGAACAGTGGCCCTCCCTGGGCTTGACTTGGGGACTGGAGCCCTCCTTGGGCTCGACATGGGAACTGGAGCCCTTTCTGTGCTACACTTGGGGACTGGAGCCTTCTCTGGGCTAAATTCGGGGATTGGAGCCCTCTCTGGGCTAAACTCGGGGACTGGAGCCCTCACTAGGCTGGATTCGGGAACTGGGAAGCGCATACGAGGAGCTAGAACTGGAGGGTGCTCTGGAGGAGCAGACACAGCAAGGCACTTTTGAGGAGCTCCTCGTTAGATACCCCTTTAGGTTCAGGGTGAAAGGCGTGGTCGGTGGGCTGGAGAGAGCCGTGGCCGGCGGGCTTGACTTCGGGGCGGCCGGCGGGCTGGAGAGAGCCGCGGCCGGCGAATTCGGAGCGGCCGGCTGTCTTGACTTCGGCATTGCCGGCGGGCTGGAGAGAGCCGCGGCCAGCGGGCTTGACTTCGGAGTGGCTGGCGAGCTGGAGAGAGCCGCCGCCGGCGGGTTGACAGCGGGCGGTTTCTGGCTCGGGCCCGGACCCCGGTAGATTGCTTACTTCCAGCATAGTCCCTTGGTGTCTGGGAGGTCCATGGGGCAATGGTAGTTGGCCCCGAACCAGAACAGAGAATTGATGGTGGCGTCATCCAATGCCATCCAATGGGCTAACGCGGAGAAACGAGCAGCGATTTCCATGATCGCGGGGAGAAACAAACAGGAAACAAAAAGACTTTTCAAAACGAAAACAAAACAGGGAGAAGGGGTGCCACTTACTTCTCTGTATCGGTCTGGTTTTCTGTCAAGGTGTTCCTACTCTGAAGGAGCGAGGAGACGGAGAATCCAGAATCTTCACAGGCTTTATTTCACATTCAAAGAAAACCATACGTAGGACATGGGGATAGACGATCAATACCAGACAGGAAACAAGGGGCAGAACACACTTTATATACTAGACTAGAGGAGGGACACAATGAGGAACACCTGAAATCAATAACCAGTCAACATGAGAAACACCTGGAAACAATATCAAACACAATCAACATGGGAAACCTGGTACATGGAACACGTGGAGGAGGAAAACGCATGACACGGGACAGGAACCGAGTCTGACAGTATGGTCAATAAGTGGAATCTGGTTGAATTCTTGTAGTGGGCTGTCTTATCAAGTGGGAGATTTCTGCAAGAAACTTTGTAAATGGTGAAACCACTTGACAGAGTCCATAGTGAGTGGCAAAGGTATGAGATGGACACGTGGGCACTCCAGCTAGAGATTGTGACACCTATAATCTATAATACAAAATGCAGTAAGCTCGTTATAAGAAAAAAGTGGAAAGAAACAACAGTCGGTGCCATGAGACTAATTCATGATTCTGTCTTTTATTTAAGACAGGACTTTTACACCATATTGCTCTGTAAACTTTCTCCCATTCATAGTAATATGAGTGAACCATCTTGGTATGTATACAGTCTTTGTGTTGACTTCATTCGTAGTGACCACAGGACCAAATACTGTGGGAGTTGTGTGCAGGAGTGACTGCTATTCTTAAGAGTTGAAATATTCTTTATAAAACCTCAAATCATTGGTCTTTGCCTTGATAGGTCTTAGTCTGGGTCTCGAGGGGTATAGTCTTGGTCTGTATCTTGGCGGTCTGGTCTTGACTACACTTCTGGTGCACAATGTTTTTTTTTTAGTGATGTTTTTCCATTTTGGTACTGCATTCAACCACTGTATGCTTTAATTGTAACAATAAATATTTGGGTAGATAAATTAATCAGCTAAATTCTTGTAGGGACCTCATTTATCTGAAAGTAGGCACCTAATTTTTTGAGTGAAAAAAAGCATTATTTATGAATACTTTTCACAATATTAAATTAAAACTGATGAAAATTTACACTGTTTATCACAATAGTGTGCTTTAATGCTTAATCAGGGAGTTTGTTTTGAAATGGCTGCACATTTATGACCGGGAACACCACAAGTGTGACTTTGTGCCATTTTGTACAAAATAAAAGCATTTAAAAGCAAACTCCCTGATTAAGCATTAAAGTACACTATTGTGATAAACAGTGTACATTTTCATCAGTTTTAATTTAATATTGTGAAAAGTATTCATAAATAATGCTTTTTCACTCAAAAAATGAGGTGCCTACTTTCAGATAAATGAGGCCTATGATTAATTAGAAGCAAATATAAATACAAAACCAGTCTTAAATGAAAGATAAGAAGTTGACAAAAAGATTGAATCCAATATTTGGTGATAATATAGCATAATGAGTGATTTATAAGCATTTTTTTGAGGCCGGGTCATTTTTGCCCTGGAACATCACAAGGTGAAAAATCTCCCCCAGAAAAGTATGAAAACGATCAAAAATGTTTTTAGAAGTAGTTATACCCTTTGTGAACAAAGTCACAAAATTTCAGTCCAATGCGATAACATTAACTAGTATTTGATAGACCTGCCTATTGGCGCATATTACTAATGCACACTTTTTGCGCCATTGACTTTAGACCAGGTTTTAGTTGGTCAATGGTGCAGTCTATTTCAGTTGCCTCAAAATAGCAATGCTCCAGCAATGCGCCTGAACACACCTCGTTTTCAGACCAGCACGCCCATGGGCGCACAAATGGGCGCAAATGCATTTGCTATTTAAACAACGTGGCCAGGGCATGAAAATGATAACTGCGTCGGGCTGAAACTAGCAAAAAACACTTGTGTCATGCCTGGCGCCACATTGTGCCAGGTGTATGATAGGGCCCTATATTTTAAGGTGTCCTTGTTACATATGGTACATGTACTTACTATTATAATATAATAACAATAAATGATGCATAATTACATGCAAGTAACCCTAACCCAAACCCTACTCATTACCCTAACCATATAGTAAGTACATGTAGTTACAGTAATTAATATTACTCAGTACTTAAATATATAATTACACTGTAACAAGGACACCTTAAAATAAAGTGCAACACTTTATTTTACAGTGTATGTACTTACTGTGTACTTACCCAAGAAAGTCCTGGGAAGTTTAAGTTAGCTACATGAGTTAGGTTTAGGTTTAGGGGCACGTTCAGGGATAGTACCGGTAATAATGTTAAAAGGGGAAAATTTCACAGCATAGAAACAGACAAAGACAGATTGTATTCTTAAAGCATTTTTTAAATGAAACTGCATAGCAGTTTAGAGTGTTTAACTAGAATAAAAGCAGTTCAAACATTATGAAGTTGATAAAGCATTTGGTAAAATTCCAGGAGATATGCAAGAACACAAACACAGTTCTGTTGCCAGGAGAGGGTCTATTTTCTGGCAATCTTAGAGTCACACAAAAGGAGGGCATGGGGGTGGGTGGCTGTAGACTGTGATGCGCTGGACTGGAAGAGTCAAGCCCCCGGGTGGAGGTGCTCAGGCTGGAGGTAATAATGTGGCTGCAGTCTCATTATAGGTCCAGTGCAGCATTATAAATGGGAGCCAGAGCTGCGGTTAGAGTGCATGCTCTGTGAGTGATAATTGCGGAGCACAGGGGCTGTGTGGAGAGATAAAAGTGCCTTGAGCTACTCTTCCTGTAATCCCTCATTCAAACAGGATGATGGAGCCGTAGCATGAGACCACACACATACTGACTATATGACCTGTTCATGGCACTGGACACATTGTAAAAGCATTATGATACTAATGTAGAAGAACTGTGCAAAAGTGTGTTCCCCATGGGAAGGAAAAATTTAAATGTCATCAGAGATTCTGATGTATCATTTCACTGAAAACTATTTTTCAGCTAAACTGAATTTAACTGTGAACAGTAGTTTAACACTTTAAATAAATTTTTTCTCTAACACTAAAATCTAACATATCCACCTTATTTTTCCCGTAAGAGCGGGCACGGCCATCTGTACATTTTATGGGTCTGGCTTCCGGTCTCATTCACTTTTGAGCTATTTTTAGCTGTACAAAACAGCTTATTTTCCTGCTTGATATTGCACAATTGGTGTCTTACCATGTTGTTTTAATGTATTATCTTAATTATGAACACACTGGTTTGTAGTGCAAACAGTTTTACAGTTTACTGCAAGCACATGCTTGCAAAAAAAAAAACACGTTTCTTGCCACTGTACTAGCATTTACACACATTTTCATTGAGTGACGCAACATACACTAACATTGTTGCCAGGTTTTGCTAGAGAAATAAATGACCTATTCTGAAAAACAAGCCCAAAATAAGGTACAAAACAGCTTATTTTCCTGCTTGATATTGCACAATTGGTGTCTTACCATGTTGTTTTAATGTATTATCTTAATTATGAACACACTGGTTTGTAGTGCAAACAGTTTTACAGTTTACTGCAAGCACATGCTTGCAAAAAAAAAACACGTTTCTTGCCACTGTACTAGCATTTACACACATTTTCATTGAGTGACGCAACATACACTAACATTGTTGCCAGGTTTTGCTAGAGAAATAAATGACCTATTCTGAAAAACAAGCCCAAAATAAACAACCTGGTCTGGAAAAACAGGCCCAGAAAGTGCCCCACTGGTTTTAGGGAGCATACTCACATCACACAGAGTGCATAAGGCATCCCTACACCCTTTGAAAGGGAGTGTTTTCCAGTTTTCTGTTATGTTCTGCCAAAAACAGTGTTCATTTTCATTCCTTTAACCGTTTCTAGCCCCTTTCAAAAAAAAGTCATCCAACTCCCCCCGGCATCTCATCACAGCATAAATGCACTGAGTTAAAAATAGTGATTTAATTGTCCTCAAAAACCTTATAAAACATGTAAACACCAGACACTTTATTTTCCTTGGCTATCAAGAAACCTCTGGCTAAATAAGTTATTTACAAGTATTATATGTGCATTGGCTGGTTGTCTTACTGTTGCATTACAAGCAGCAATGTAATGATGTAAAGATGCTAGATCAAATCATGTTAGATAGTAAAAAAGGAAAGAAAAAGAAAAACAGTAGCGTAGCAAAAAAAAAGTAAATACATATTGTTCTGGCACAAATAATAGCACAATATTTCTGGCAGATGAACTCAAGTGTGAAGTGTTAATTAAAACAAAAGGAGAAGAACAAATGGACATGCAGGAGCATCAAACACAGGCAAAAACAAAACAAATAACGAGGCAGTCTAAAACTCACGAGTCTAACAATCAAAATGAACATTAACATGCACGAGATCAGACAGAGAATGAGTGTGTGTGCTGGGTTTAATGCTGCCTTCACATGCTATCAGAATTATCGTAAATACAAGTTTCCTAGTCGAAAATTGGACATGAACGGCCTCCTTAATCGTATTTACAACAGGGAAACTCAGAGATCATTTTGATACCCGAGTTTCTGAGTTGGGCAAGCTATAAACTTTAAATATGGCATAGGAGAGAAACACAGTAAAGCTTTATTTGTTTTTCTCACAACATCTACATTGCTTTTTCCTGCCATTGCAGTCATGTATATTTACATATATAAATAAGCATTTAATGCATATTGTATATACTGAACACAGCAAAAATAGCATCTATTTGATAGAAATTTAGGACTCGTCAGCCAGCTGAATATCTAGATAGCGCTGTGAATGTTTATATGGCTACCAATGAATGGGACGCTACATTTTATTCAAAACCTGTTGGATATTGACAAAATATCTTCTAATCTACACGTTTTAGCTTTAATAAAATTTCCCCAAGAAACAGGCATGAATGAATAGGCTGTCCATAGTGCTTTCTGTTCTTTCAGACAACAAAGCACTTGAACACGACCAACTCGTGATTACAACTTCAGAAGTGGGAAGTAGGACGTTTCTGATAGCATAAGTGCAGTCCTTCATTGGCTGGTGACAATGAAACTTTTGTACACAATTATTTTTTTAATTAAAACAGTTCTGTTTTTAAAAAAAATGTTTAGCAATGTTTAGGAAATATTTAGCAATTATCTTGTCTTAGCTAGAAATAGGGCATGTTAGCAAGAAAATTGTTGCTTATTTCCCATATGTAATGTTCAGATGTCTGGCATTTTTACAGTACTAGACTTTTATTCAGGAAAGTCACCATATTGAATTTTAAATAGATATAAATTAAGCTATGAGATATAATTACCATCTTTACTAGGGCATGTGCTGTATAAAGTCCCTAGGTCCAATGTGAACTTTCAAAAGTTTTTATGTATTCTGAAATGTTTTTTGTCTGCTAAAAGTCTTTTAAAAGTCAGCTGAATGATCGGTACACAAATAATGATACTACGTTTTTTTTAAGGTGCAGTGGTTGCAAACAATTTATTTTAGCTACTTTTTTTTTTTTAATGTTAGTTGAAAGTTAGTCAACTAAATGTATTTAAATTTAGCTAAAATGATTGCAACCACTTACCTAAAAGAAATTTGTAAATTCAATTAATAATTATTTTAAAATAATGTTTGTTGTTAAACAACCTCTCAATCCATTGTACACACTGTACTTCTTCTCGCTTTCATTACTGTCAAAAATTGTCTATTGCAACAACAAACAGCATAGTTACATTATACATTAGTCCATCAGCACAAGCTCCTCTTTTAATCACAAAAGTCCAAAAATTCCAGTAACAGAAACAGTTACTCTCCCAATCCAATGCAAATTATGCCAATACTTGCTCCAGTTTTGTTATATTGATTCAAATTTATTTGAATTGATTTGAAATTCATATAGATTCAATTTGAATTTGGACTGGTGCAAAGTCAGAGTTAGAAACATCTTGGAAAAAAATGTCTTTCTCCACAAATTTTGTATGTATGCAAATTGTATAATATCCAAGGTATACATTTCTAGTATCTGTGCAGTTAATTCTCATATTGTATTTTTAGAAAGTTTTGGAATATTTTTCCTCTCCCTAGATTTTTCACTACTGAAACACAGTAATATATAATTTAATAAAAAGGGTTATATTGACCTAAGATTTTGATTATATCTTCCTTGTAAATATGTATATTTTTTTCTTCTATTTTATTAAAACTTTTTCAGAGGTAAATCAATAACAATTACAATTTTAACAAGATTTCAAGTGATTTATGAGATTTGTTGTATTTTGAATCCAATCTTTCTTTGTAAAAGACAAAAAGATGGTCATACTGATTTCAAACTTTAGGATTCATTAGTTTGAATATACATTTAACCAAACACTATCATAAAATCTTAGTTGATAATTCAGTACACTTTATTTCTGACAAAACATCCCATGTTTTGGTAGTGACAGCACATTTTCGGTAGTGACAGTAATGCTTTGGTAGCACATCACATTACAGAATTTTCACTCACATAATAAAAACACTTCTAAAACATACTAAAATACTAAAAATTTATATAACTGTAGTGAAATTTTATTTCCCCCAAATACAACATTGTGTTCCCTTTTGTCACTACCAAAACAATGATGACATGTCAGACATGTTGTTTCAGTAGTGACAATTTTAGATACTTTTGAACTTAGCACAGTTCTGAACAGATGTACACGTATAAAAACTAAATGTTATGGAATAACTGCCAAAAAAGTGTGCTTAATTGCAGAAAAAAAAGGTGCTCGGCCGTGACATTCTTTAAAGTTACACACAGATTTTTCAGACTTGTGAACACATTTACCTCAAAATGATGGGATGTATCTACTCACACCATGTAGCTATGAGAGGAATATTTCCTGATCATAAATGTGTGGTTAAAATCAGACTCGGCCAATGGACTAAAACAAACATTTTTATTTATTTATTCATTTAGACCAGTGTTTCCCAACCTTTTTTTAGTCGTGGCACCCTTTGGAAATTTAAAAAAAACTTGTGGCACCCTACAAAATGAATTGTCACAATATTTGAATTTCTAACTTCGATATGATCATTTGAAAAAGTATAGATATTCAGTACAACAGGGAAGAACTGCAGAATATATATATTTTTTTATATATATACTTTTTTCCTCTAACTTCACTTTTCTTTTTTTTTTTTAAATCAAAATGATATTTTTAAAATCATCAATGGAATAAAATGCAAAACATATTTTACAAGTTGAAATTTAGGGTTTAGGGTTCAGGACAACCACCTCCCAGTTGAAACTACCCACTAAATGATTTTATATTAAGCTTACTGATATTTTAATATTATTGTGGGTTTCAATAGATGATAAAAGGATAAACATCTATTAAATGCTTTTTAAATGTTTTTTTATTTTTTTTTGGTTGTGGGACAGCAGTTTGCACCAATTCTGTAGAATGGCCCAAATACATTAATTGTTCATCAGTTTTTATTGCTTCCACCTTTTTCAGAATTAGCACACTGAACAGGATTAGTAGGAGTGATCTTCATCAACAGTCTGCTGTGTCAAATGTTGATTCATTGATGTTGGAGTATGTGTGAGGACATGAAAAATGCTGAGGCAATGTTTTGATGCTGATGCATGGGCCATAAAAAATAGCAAATTGTATTTCAAAAACAGAAAATGTCCAATCCTAAAAGAGGCTGGAATGATGTATGCATGCTTTTTTCCTTGATCTGCTGTCTTACATTGTCGTCTTTTTTCCTTTCATTTGAGGACACAGTGCAAGAGGAAATTGCTGTTCATCTGTGCTCTGCTACTATATGGTTTCTATGGCAACCTCTCCAAAATGATGTGCTCTGAATGGCGTTTCATGAGATGTGGGTTGATTACAGTCTAGGAAGGAAGGCTGATGTTTCTGTTAGCCATCGCTGTAAAGGGAAGTGTGCAGTGCTCTAATAAAAGCACACTTCCTGTCCTCATATTATGGTTCTTTGTGCAGATCTTCTACATGTCAGAGGAAATATTTGAATCTACTGCCCCCTTCAGAGTGCACAGAAAGTTAGTATCATTTGTACAGCAATGTGATTTTTTTATTTTGTTTTAAATGTAAATTGATGATCAGTTTAGACTCCTGGGGTCGCTTTAATAAAAAGCATGCAAAATCAGTTTTGATTCCAATTTCCATTGATTATATACGCTAAATGTGAGGAACAGTTTTTTTCATGAGTGATAAGTTGTGCAAATTATGCGACAAATGTAAGGACCTTACCAGTACTCTACAGCAGAAATGCATTATAATGCAGTCTATGCTCAAACAAGGTCCACTGTGGAGCACAAACTGGATTATTAAAAATCTCAGTGGTTATGCCTCAATTTAATAGCTTTATTATAATTAAAAATAAGCCAAATTATGCTTGCCTACTGTCCCTGTTGAAAAAAAAACCTGCTTATGCTGGTTAGGTATGTTTTGAAGCATGGCTACTGGTTTGAGCTGGTAATGTGCTGGTCCTAAGCAACTAGCCCCTGCTCAGGACCAGCTAAGAACCAGCAGCCATGCTTCAATACATACCCAGCCAGCATATGCTGGATTTTTCAACAGGGGTGTGCTCCACAATATGGCCTTGAGGCATGATTTTAAAATTGACCCTGAAACCAGATGAGCAAATCGGTCCAAATAACCTGGTTGATTGTGGACAAACCCACAACCAAGGGTGCAATTCAAAGAAGTCAAAACTTACTATAATGACGATTATATTATAAAGTTTTGCAAGTGCGTTGGTTCAGGAATGTGCTACCAGGAATTCCAGCAAATCATACAATCCAATAAACACAACAATAAACAGGTTAACAATCAAACAGGAACACTGATACATATTAATGATAAATCACATGAAACTTAGACAAACATAACCTCAAGAATTAACATTATATAAAACAATGCCAAAGAAATAAACTTACAAAATCAGGAACACACCAACTCTACAAAAAACACTCACTTTGAGGAGAAGGAAATGGAAAGTCAGTTTCAGCTGCATATTGCACACACCAAACAAAGGAACCTAAATAATCATTCAGTGCACCTGAGGAGGCTTGGCTCCACCCATGGCTAGCTACGTCATGTGACCACATCAGAATTCTCAACAATATTCTTTAAGTGTATATGTTATATGTGAGGCACATTTGTAAGAATGTGCAGCTCACAAATCAGGTTGAAATTTTATGGTGTATTTTGGTTCGCTCAGTTGGAGACGCTTGACTGATTACACAGACACTGTTGGAGGAGAGCTGAACTGGATGATGACATCACTGAATCATCAATGAACTGACTTTAGCTGGAAAATGACTCTTTGTTATAGTCCACTTGCATTATTGACAAACGATTTTCCTGTTTGACACTGTAAAGCTGCTGTGACACAATCTGTATTGTATAAAGCATTATATAAATAGAGTTGACTTGACTTGTATTTTTAAGAGCTCAAAAACCATCAAGTCAAGAAATTATAACCAGTTATTACCAGATATAACCAGCATTTCTAACTATTTACTGTTCATGTTTTCCAAGTAGAGCATTATGTGACAACATGTAGAAAACGTATTTATCAGGTACAGTAACTCTCCTTCCGTTAATGCAGTGTCTCAGAAGGAGCAAATGCCATCCCCTGCACAAGTACATATAAATTCAGCCATTTACTTTGATTTGCAGAAATAATTTTTTTAATCCCCATTCCCCCACCAACTGACTGTCAATGCATCTATAATTTCAAAACTCTCATTTGGGATTTGATTTATATGATTAGCAGAATTGATCCATTTTTTTTGTGGTTTTCTCATCTAGCACCCCCAGTAAGTCAAGTAACTTAAAAGTAGGTGGTACTTCTTTTTGTTTTCTCATCAACTTCAGAATTCAAGAAGGCACAGCAACAGCTGTACTTTCTGAGGATGCTGAGGAAAACGAACCTGCTTGTGTCCTTTTACTACTGTTTAGTAGGAAGCATACTTTTCCATGGCATTCTGGTGTGGAATGCTGACTGCACTATGGCTGAAAAAAAAAGCTTTGCAGAGAGTCATCAACTCCGTACAGAAAATCACTGGTGCATACGATGCATGCAATGCACACAGATGCATACGACGGGCCAGAAGTATAATAAAGGACTCTTCCCACCCCGGCAACCACCTCTTCCCTCTGTTGCCCTCTGGAAGATGCTACAGATCCCTCAAGACACGCACCTCCAAACTCCGGAACAGTTTTTATCCACATGCCATCTTAGAACTGAACTCCAGTTAATAGAAGACATATCACTCAATCACAAGCTTCAAAGGTTGTATGTATACTAAGGACTATACAATTACCACTCATAGAGCTACTGGTGTAGCTGTGCAACACACTGTTCTCATATGTATATATTTATTCCTTAATTCTCTTGTATTTATTAATATTTCATTCACTGCTGTACATATTTGCTACATTTGCACTATACCTATTTTGCACATTTGGTATATACAATTGTTTACATTCGAACTGTATACTGTACACCTGTTTATATTTGCACTGTTTACTTTTTCTGTATCAGTTCCTTTTCTAATATGATTGAGTTATGGAATATGAAACAGATTGATCGGATTGAACCCAGAAACTGAAAGCACTGCGCATGTGCAATGACGCAGAAATAGCATAATGACGTATGATAACTTAGGCTGCTCTGTCAATTCTTCGTCATCAGTTAGGAACCAAGATGTGCTATTTCCTTTGAAAGCCACGTTTCTAGCATTTGTAAAACTGCATTTTTCCATCTCAAAAATATATCTAAATTTCGACCTATGCTCTAAATGTCAAATGCAGAAATGTTCATTCATGCGTTCATGACCTCAAGGTTAGATTATTGCAATGCTTTATTGGATGGTTGTTCTGCACGCTTAATAAACTAACTCCAGCTGGTACAAAATGCAGCAGCTAGAGTTCTTACTAGAACCAGGAAGTATGACCATATTAGCCCGGTTCTGTCAACACTGCACTGGCTCTCTATTAAACATTGTATAGATTTAAAAATCTTGCTTATTACTTATAAAGCTCTGAATGGTTTAGCACCTCAGTATTTGAACAAGCTCTTATTGCATTATAGTCCTCCACGTCTGCTGCATTCTCAATTTGATAATACCTAGAATATCAAAATCAACTGCGGGCGGCAGATACTTTTCCTACTTAGCACCCAAGCTCTGGAATAACCTACCTAAAATAGTTCGGGAAGCAGACACACTCTGTCAGTTTAAATCTAGATTATAGACCCATCTATTTAACCTGGTTTACACATAACAAACGAACACATTTCTAATATTCAAATCCATTAAAGGATTTTTAGGCTGCATTAATTAGGACAACCGGAACCGGGAACACTTCCCATAACACCCAATGTACTTGCTACATCGTTAGAATAATGGCATCTACGCTAATATTAGTCTGTTTCTTTCTTATTCCGAGGTCACCCTAGCCACCAGATCCAGTCTGTATTCAGATCAGATGGTCACTGCAGTCACCCGGATCCAGTCCGTATCCAGACCAGGTGACAGATCAGCACCTAGAGAGGACCTATACAGCCCTGAATGTCAGCAGAGATCAGGACAACTAGATGAGCCCCAGAGACAGATCCCCAGTGAAGACCTTGTCTCCTAGACGTCCACTGGGACAAGACCTTGGAACCAGATGAGTCCTCTGCTCAATGTGACTTTGCTGCAGCCTGGAATTGAACTGCTGGTTCGTCTGGCCAGAGGAAAACTGTCCCCCCGACTGAGCCTGGTTTTTCCCAAGGTTTTTTCTCCAGTCTGTCACCGATGGAGTTTTGGTTCCTTGCCGCTGTCGCATCTGGCTTGCGTAGTTGTGGACACTTAATTTACAGCGATATCGTTTTTTGATTGCACAGATACTATTTAAACTGAACTGAGCTGGATGATGACATCACTGAATTCAATGATGCCTTTAACTGAATCAGGACAACTAGATGAGCCCCAGAGACAGATCCCCAGTGAAGACCTTGTCTCCTAGACGTCCACTGGGACAAGACCTTGGAACCAGATGAGTCCTCTGCTCAATGTGACTTTGCTGCAGCCTGGAATTGAACTGCTGGTTCGTCTGGCCAGAGGAAAACTGTCCCCCCGACTGAGCCTGGTTTTTCCCAAGGTTTTTTCTCCAGTCTGTCACCGATGGAGTTTTGGTTCCTTGCCGCTGTCGCATCTGGCTTGCGTAGTTGTGGACACTTAATTTACAGCGATATCGTTTTTTGATTGCACAGATACTATTTAAACTGAACTGAGCTGGATGATGACATCACTGAATTCAATGATGCCTTTAACTGAAAATTGAGTGTTTACTATTGTCATTTTGCATTATTGGCACACTATTTTCCTAATTAATGCTGTACAGTTGCTTTGACACAATCTGTATTGTTAAAAGTGCTATAGAAATAAAAGTGACTTGTGGAGACTATAAACTGACAATCAATCAGGCAGCAAATCTGGAGACTTACCCTATTCCAAGAGTGGAGGACTTGTTCTCAGTGCTAAAACTTTCACTAAGCTCGACATGAGTCACGCCTATCAACAGATGTTGCTAGATGAGGAGTCAAAGCAATACGTCATGATCAACACTCATATAGGGCTGTTTAAATATAAACACGGTTGGTGTTTGGGGGGGCGTCTAGCCTGGCCATTTTTCAAAGGACAATGGAAAGCCTGTTGCGGGGAATTCCACACGTGGCAGTGTACCTCGATGACATTTTGATCACGGGGAAAACAGAAGAGGAGCACCTCAGTAACCTGGATCAGGTTCGCAAGAGGATGTCAGAGGCAGGGCTGCGGTTAAAACGGGCAAATGTACATTCCAGGCTGATAGTGTAACATACCTGGGACATCAAATATTAGCCCAGGGCCTCTATGCCATGCCAGAAAAAGTCAGGGCCATTAAGGAGGCCCCCAAACCAGGAAATATGTCAGAGCTTAAATCGTTCTTGGGCATGGTAACATATTACAGGAAGTTCTTGCCTTACCTATCAACAGTGCTGGCCCCGTTGTACCAGTTGTTGCAGTGATTGCCAGTGGAAGTGGAGGGGCGGCGCAGGTGGGTGCCTTCACGAAAGTCAAAAATCTGCTGCAGTCAGCCAGTGTGTTAGTCCATTTTGACCCAGAGAAAGAGCTGGCAGTGTCTTGTGATGCCCCTCCATATGGCATTGGCACCGTACTGTCACACATGATGGAGGAGGGCTCAGAGAAACCCATTGCATTTGCGTCAAGGACGCTTACTAAAGCGGAAAGGGGGTACTCTCAACTAGACAAAGAAGGCCTGGCTATTGTGTTCGCTGTGAAGCGTTTTCACCAATATCTCTATCGCCATCCTTTCACAGTTTTCACGGATCATAAGCCGTTGATGAGCCTGTTCAGTGAACATAAGAGCATTCCTTCCATGGTGTCAGCTCGTATCCAGAGGTGGGCGCTGACATTGTCTGCCTACCAATAGCGCATAGTATACCGAGCGGGGAAGGAAAATGCCAATGCGGACGCGTTAAGCAGGTTACCACTTCCAGACACCCCTGCATCCACCCCACTGCCACTTGAAACTGTTTTCATGTTGGAAAAGTTGAGTGACTCACCAGTGAGCGTGAAGCAGATCAAAACCTGGACACAGAGAGACAAAGCCTTGTCAAAAGTCAAAAGATTTGTCCTCCAGGGCTGGCCATCCATGGTGGTGGACACAGAGATGAAACCTTTTGAGAAAAGGAAAAATTAACTCTCAGTTCAGGATGGTTGCATCTTGTGGGGTTCAAGAGTGGTGGTACCGCCACCAGGACGAGCCAGAGTGCTGCAGGAGGTCCACATAGCCCATCCTGAGGTGTCAGGCATGAGAAGCCTAGCAAGGGCATATGTCTGGTGGCCAAATATGGATTGCAATCTTGAAAACAAGGTCCAACACTGCAAGGAGTGCCAGGAAAACCAGAAATTACCCAAACCCGTTCCTCTTCAGCCCTGGGAATGGCCTAGTAGGCCTTGGTCTAGGTTGCATTTGGATTTTGCGGGCCCATTCACAAGACTAAGAATGTTCTTAGTCATGGTGGATGCCTGCACCAAGTGGCTGGAAGCACACATCTTGAAAAACGGCTCCCGTGACAATTGACACATTGCAACAATTGCAACATGGCTTACATGTTGTCGTCTCTGATAATGGGCCAACTTTTACGGGAGAGTTGTTTCAAGAATTTGTCAAGAAGAATGGAATTATATTATAGAATATTGGAATTATATTATAGAATTATAGAATGGACATATTCGTACACCGCCTTTTCATCCTGCTTCAAATGGGCTGACCGAGAGAGCGGTGCAGACGCTGAAAGAAGGTTTAAAGAAAATGTCAGGGGCAAACATTGAAACGAACCTTTTCTCGTTTTCTGTTCCAGTACCGAATTACGCCATAGACTACTACAGGCCTGGCACCCGCAGAGATGTTGCTTGGGCAGAAACCAAAATCTCATCTGGATTTGCTGCATCTGGACGAGGGGGAGCATGCAAGAGAACGGAGTTTCAGAGACGGTAAGGCTGTCTTTGTAAGGAATTTCGCCAGAGGACAGCGCTGGTTACCGGGAGCCATAGTAAAAGAAAGTGGTCCTCGTTCTTGTGTGGTGAGACTGTCAGACGGGCGAGAGGTCCGTCGTCATCAGGATCATCTGAGGAGTCGGCAAGTGTCAGAGCAGTGGAGTTGCTTCGAGCAAGCTGGTGGATTGGAAAACAAGGAGAGTTCTGAGTTTAAAGGAATGCCAGGTCCTCAGCAACTGCCAACCACACAGAGATCGGATGGAACGATTGTGCAGGTGCCACTGAAAACACACCTGTGCCCCAGGAAAATGCAGAGACTGTACGGAGATCAAAACGACAGAAGAAAGCATCTCAAAGGCTTAATTTGTAACTCATAGTGGGAATAAGAGTTAAATAGTCTGTACAGGGATCTTAAAGGGGAAGTTTTGATTTAATTATGTTGAGTGGATAACATTAATGCTTTTGGGGGGAGAGATGTTATGAAAATAGGTTATGGTACCTTTAAGAAAGGTTCTGGTTGATGTTGTGTTTCCCCTTTAAGCGTGTGTGTGCTGTAGAAAAACAGGGACCAGTTGCTTTTTGCTGTTCTGACCGGGTCCAAGTCACACCGGGCTGCCACCAAACCTTCATCCCGTGGTCAGACCATGTATTTCTCTAGGCAGGAGTGCCCCTGGAACAGGTCTCCAGGCATGCTGTAGTTTATACGGATGCCTCTACCACCGGCTGGGGGGCCATGTACTACGAGCATGCAGTGTCGGGCGTTTGGACGGGCCCCAAACTGCACTGGCACATCAACTGCCTAGAGTTGTTAACATTACGCCTTGCCTTGAACTGTTTTAGAAGGTGCGTACGAGGGAAGCATGTGCTGAATCAGAAGCATCTGAGGTCACTTCGTGCCATTCACATTCCGGGTCTGCTCAACCGTGCAGCTGACAAGCTGTCACGAGCTGCACTCCCCAGACGGTCCAGCTGATTTGGAGACGTTTTACCTTTTTTGCCTCTCCAGAGACACCTCTGGAAACTTCACGTCTGGTCTCTGGACGGGACACAGAGATTCTAGGTGAGCTACCCCAAGAGGTAGTAGACACCATCACTTCGGCAAGAGCACCATCTATGAGCACTTATGCCTTGAAGCGGAACCTGTTCATCGAGTGGTGTTCTTCTCACCGAGAGGACCCCGTAGATGCTGATCAGTGTTGTGCTGTCCTTTTTGCAGCAAGGGTTGGAGCGAAGGCTGTCTCCCTTGACGTCTAGTGCTCAGAGCAGTACAGCAGGGCCCATTTGAGCCCTTGCAGTCAGTCGAGCTAAAGTTTCTTTCAATGAAAACTCTGCTCCTGATTGCATTGGCCTCCATCAAGAGGGTAGGGGACCTGCATGCATTTTCGGTCGACGAATCGTGCCTAGAGTTTGACTCCTAGGTAATCCTGAGGCCCCGGCCCCGGCCCGGCTACGTGCGCAAGGTTCCTACTACCCCATTCAAGGATCAGGTAGTGAACCTGCAAGTGATGCCCCCAGAAGAGGCAGACCCAGCCTTAGCTTTGCTTTGTCCCATCCGAGCCTTGAGATGGTAAGTAGACCGGATACAAAGCGTCAGGACCTCAGATCATCTCTTTGTCTGGTACGGAGGCCGGCAGAAGGGGAATGCCGTCTCTAAGCAGAGGATGGCCCACTGGATAGGGGATGCCATCACCCTGGCTTATCAGGCACAGGGTGCGCCCTGCCCGCTCAGGTTGCGAGCTCACTCTACTAGAAGTGTTACATCCTCCTGGGCACTGGCTCGTGGCCCCTCGCTGACAGATATTTGTAGAGCTGTGGACTGGGCGACCCCCAACACTTTCACTAGATTCCATAGCCTTCGTGTGGAGCCGGTATCCTCCTGTGTTCTCACCTCAAATGGGTAGAGGCACTGAGAATCCCCGGCTTAGTGTCGGCTTGTTAAACTGCTCCAGAGAGTCAGCACGGTAGACCCTGTCGAGCTCCTCCATCCCCTCGGCAGTCAGATGTGGTGGAACGTCCGGCACCAGATGAATCCGTGAAAAACGGTAGAGGGCTGGGTTCCATATGTAGATACCTGAGTGAATCCCATATGTGAAAAGTCCACGGTATAGCCTCAGAGCCCCGTGTTTGCCCGGCAGACTTCTGCCATTTCCAAGAGGGTTATAATCACCTCTAATCTTCCATATGCACCTAAACGGTTGTTCATATGTGTAAGTGCTTCCGAAACCTCCTTCGGGAAGGATGGGGCTTCCACAACAAGTCCAAGTGGAATGGGTACATTTTCCCAGTGTTATCCAATCTCACTGAGTGGGTAGTGCTATGTCAAACAGTGACTGGTCTTCTTGTTGCGAGCCCGAGCCTACGCCGAAAAGGGGGAACAGGAGGCCCACACAGGACACTGGATGTGGCAGCATCTGTGGCGCTTTGGTAGGGATCCCAAAGTCAGTCATTACCACCATGACATCGAGAGTGACCGACTGAAAGGAAACATCTCGGTTACATATGTAACCCTCGTTCCCTGAAGAAGGAAACGGAGACGTCACGTCCCGTCGCCACAGCTGCTGTACCAGCAGTGAGCGGTCGGGTCACCGGCGCGGCTCCTCAGTGAAAACATGAGTATGCGTTGCACCTGCTGCGTAGTTATACTTGTGCTGCTGCGATCAGTGGCAGCTGAATGCAATCATCGCATGCCAATGTGCATTGGCTCATTTAGTTTACACTCAAAGTGGATTGGTCTCTCTAAGCAAGATCCCAAAGTCGGCCATTACCGACGTGACGTCCCCGTTTCCTGCTTCAGGGAACAAGGGTTACATTCGTAACCGAGATGTTATTATGCCCTTGGAATTTGACTATAATTATGGTCAATAATGTCCTAATGAAAAGGATTATTCCAACTTGAATGCTAATGAGACAACATTCGACTCTCAGACAGAGAGAACTGAGCAGAACAGCATAATGACTGTGAATGTCCCTATATCAGTGGAAGTTACTGTTACTGTCACGGGATGACTCAGGAAAACAATGAAGATCCAAATTCAGTTTTTTATTCCAAATAATACCGTATTGGCCCGAAGCAACTAAAAGACACAAACCAAACAATATATACAGTATATATATATATATATACACAAGAGATTATTAACCTAAATTACACAGAGCTGAAAACAATGTCAATAATGAGTGCAAGGGGTAATGGGAGCAGAGTGAGGGGAATCATGGGAGATGCAGTCCAGGTAAACATAAACTATAACCCAGAGGGCACTCCAGCAGATGGCTGTGACAGTACCCTCGCTTTAAGGAGTGGATTCCAGACGCTCCAAACAAAAATCCACAAAGTGAAATCCAGGAGGGAGGCAGAGCAGAGGCGAACCAGGGGGAGGGACGGCGGTCCAGGCCCATGCAGCGGAAGAGGGTCTGGAGACAGACCCTACCAAGGTACCATAGCAGAAAAGGCAGGGCAGAAGGCCAAGGAAGGGCCAGCAGGACGAATCAGCGAGGCTCAGACCAAACAGGAACCCCAGCAGATGGCCAAGGCGGGGCCGGAGGGACCGACCAGTGAGGCTCTGGCTGAACAAGAACCCCGGCGCACGACCAGAGTGGAGCCGGGAGCTTGCCAGGCAACAAGGGTGGAACTAAAGACCACCTCAGCGGAGCTGACCAGCCAGATGACCCCCCTAGCGACAGAACTGCAAACAAGAGCACAGAGAGTTTATTACCAGCCTCGATGACTTCTACAGGACAGGCAAGCAGCTCAGCAACAGTCTCCTTAACCATAACAGGGCAGACTAAGAGTTCAGGAGTAAACGTATAGACTGGAACAGATTCTGAGGGCTCCCGGACTGGAGCAAGCTCTGGAATGGACTCTGAGGGCTCCCGGACTGGAGCGGGCTCTGGAGAGGACTCTGAGAACTTCCGGACTGGAGAAGACTCTGGAGTGGACTCTGAGAGCTCCTGGACTGGAGTGGGCTCTGGAGTGGAGTCTAAGGACTTCCGGACTGGAGCGGGCTCTGAGTGCTCCCGGACTGGAGCAGGTTCATGTGTGGACTCTGTAGGCTCCAGGACTGGAATGAGCTCTGGAGAGAACTCTGAGGGCTCCCAGACTGGAGCAGGTTCATGATTGGACTCTTGAGGGCTCCCAGACTGGACCAAGCTCTGGAGTGGACTCCGATGACTCCCGGACTGAACCGGGCTCTGGAGAGAACTCTGAGGGCTCCCAGACTGGAGCGGGTTCATGAGTGGACTCTGAAGCGGCCCATGCTCACAGAACAGCCATGAAGTGAAAGGCAAAGACAGCTTTCTTAATTATGGCAGTAGCAGCAAAATCAGGCGGCTCTGCAGCAACCTCTGGGACCACCGGAGTCGGGTCCTCCAGGACCACCGGACCTGGGACCACCGGAGTCGGGTCCTCCAGGACCACTGGACTTGGGACCACAAGAGTCGGTTCCTCCAGGACCACCGGACTAGGGACCAGCAGAGCTGGGTACTCCAGGACCACCAGACTAGGGACCACAGGAGCGGATTTAGGAACTACAGGTGCAGACTTAGCTGCCCTCCTCCTTCTCGACCTCCGCTTGAGTGTGGAAATGGATGAATGGTCCTGGGCTTGACTAGACGAGGGAGGTATGGATGGGACAGTCCCTGCAGTCCCTGGTGGTAGTAATTTACCTTTCCCTCCTTGCGGAGCTGCAAGTACCTCGAGAAGTTCCAGAAATCCAACGACTTCACCCGTTCCATCTCCCAATGCAGTAGGGATTCATCCAAACAAAGATAAACAAATAAAAATAAAAATATATTAAGTTAAAAATATATAAAAATGTCTTTAAAGTCCATACCCTAACAACCCAGTCTCTCCGCCGTAGTCCAGAACTTCTGGGCGAAGGCTCGCACCTCTATTCCCTGTTGGCGAAGCTTCTCCAGACTTTGAAAACAGACTTGTTCTTCAGGGAGCAGAATCTTGTCCCTCATACTGCTTGATCAATAATGGCTTCAGTCTTCTGTCACGGGATGACTCGGGAAAACAATGAAGATCCAAGTGCAGTTTATTATTCCAAATAATAATCCAAAAACACAGGGAAAAAAACAAGGCAAAACACAAGATAATCCTGAACATGAGCACGTAACAGAAAACAAGACTTAAGCAACTAAAAGAAAGAAACCAACCAATATATATACACGAGAGATAATTAACCTAAATTACACCTAAACCTAAATTACAATTTTTAAATCATTTTCAAAGTTCTTTCAAAGTAAAAATTCTTTGTTTTATTTTTGTGATAATTTTTTTATGATTATTTTACTTTCTTTTATGTAAAGCACTTTGAATTACCATTGTGTAAAAAATGTGCTATATAAATAAACTTGCCATGCCTTGCCTTACACACAGCTGAAAACAATGATAATAATGAGTGCAAGTGGTAATGGGAGCAGAGTGAGGGGAATCATGGGAGATGCAGTCCGGGTAAACATAAACTAAAACCCAAAAGGAGTTCCCTCTGGTGACTGTTATGGGCACTCCAGCAGATGACTGTGACAAATACTTCAGAAATTAGGGGATGTGAGCAGAAACAGGTCATCTTAGAAAAGCAAACAGAAGTCTTAATTAAATTTAAAAAAAATGTAAAAAAACTGAAAATGAAAATAACAGGGCTTGATTGATACATGGATTACGAAGACTTTGCAAATACTGTGTTGAGCAGGGAGTTAGGTTTGGGTAGTTCATGTTCTTTTTTCCATTAAGACCTAGAGCTGGTGCTGTTCTATCTCTAGTTGTTCATTGTTCCTTATTAATACTGTATTTTCCTGGTTCTACACTGTAAAAATATAGTCCCCCTAGGGTCACATAGGAGGAAAAAATGACAACCGCTAATCTGTAGTAATGATTTTGTAATTTGTACTATATAAACTATAAAACTATATAAACTATAAACCATCAACTATAAACTGTACTTATTTTACATACTTGTAGTCTTTCCTCTTGATTTGAAAGTCTCACTGATGCCCACTGATTCATTTTAGGCATTAGTTCCCAGAGAACCCTTTGCATTTGCTTGCATAACTTTTGTGAAGGAAATAATATGAGGAGGAAAAATTTAAATGCTTTTGCGATACATTTGTGAACAATACTTTTGTGAGAGAACGCCAAAGCAGTTTTGCTTCCATCTCTTATTTTTTCCATCACCATCTATCCTAATGGGCTCCATACTATAGGAGCTCTGTATGTTTCAAATATTCTATTTCATTTCATTCTGTCTTAAAATGTAGCTGCCTGTGTAGACAGTAGACTAACAGTATGCCTGTCTTTCATCCACTGTCTATTATATTATCAAAGTTATTTTATTTAAATGAGTGACGTGACATGTGGCCAAGTATGGTGACCCATACTCGGAATTAGTGCTCTGCATTTATCCCATCCAAAGTGCACACACACAGCAGTGAACACACACTTTTGGGCAGCAGCAGTGGGCAGCCATTTTTTTTGCAGTTGGGGGTTAATAAAATGCCAACTGCCTTGCTCAAGGGCACCTCAGTCATGGTATTGAAGGTGGGAGGAGAGTGCTGTACATTCACTCCCCCCACCTACAATCCCTGCTGGTACGAGACTCGAACCCGCAACCTTTGGGTTACGAGTCCCAGCTTCCTAACCATTGGCCTAATGGTTAGAAAGCTGGACTCGTAACCCAAAGGTTACGACTTCCCCCAAATATAAACATATAAATTAAAATGTTGCCATTTATCAGACACTTTTATCCAACGGTCACTTTGGAAGCAATTAAGCAGTTATGATGCTGTCTGTATGTTATCATTTGCTATGTTGTACAGTATGTTTGAGAGTGTTCATGTGTGTATCCAGTTTGCCAGTGTTTCTCTTATGTCTTAAATACTGGAGATATTCAGCTGACCAGATGCAGTTGCTATATTTAGTATAGTGCATTGATGCCTTTGTCTCTGTGTCACTCCTGAAGACATGGTAGAGAAATGCCTGCAAATGACACAGAGACCCAGTTTTCTTTTATTTTGTTTTATTTTATTTTATTTTATTTTACTGGTATATTAAAATGTATGCAAGTTAATTTATTTGCTCAGATACAAAGATTAGATTTGTTTGCTGATAGTGTGCCCTCACATTTTTGAGTGAACCCCCATCATGACCACATAGTTGTTTTATCAGGCTGGAGTGACTGTGATGGACATCCCATACTCAGAGGGGCAGGAGGGAACAGGCTGTCCTAAAGCTCATTTAGCACTGTGTTTTCTGCTCTCCATCAGTGCCAGAACTTCGCCTGATCTCCTCACAGGTGACATACAATGAATGATATCTATAAAGCAGCGGTGAGTCTATGCATTTGTTTTTTCTGGCAAATTTTCCACATAGCACTTTCTTGGCTTTCTTGCCTTTAAAACAAAGTTTGCCAACAAAAAATGTTTCATAAATAGTTGTAACTACAGTATTATAACATCATAACACTTACATATTCAAGGTTGCACTTTTGAAAAATGGGGTGTTATTTCTGTTGTTTGTGTGTTTTTTTTCCCTTGACATTGTCATTGTCTTTAATTTGCAGTAAAAAGCTCAAATTAAACCCTTGGGGTAAGACGCCCCTCCCAGAACTGGCATAGAAGACTGTTATTATTATTAAATGTCATTATTTTCAGTTTCATTTTCCTTGTGGGTTATTATTCAGTAATTGTATTTACTTTGATTCATTCATTAAAATCTATAAACTAACTGAATGAATTACTTGATTGTAAGTCATAATAAATTTACCTTATATAATCCAATTTCTTTTACTGGAATTCTACTTTTTCTGTTAGCAGTTATTCAATTAATCAACTAAATTGTAAAATATTAAAAAATATATATTTTAAATAGAGTAGTTAATTTAGTATTTTACATTAATGACACTTAATATATAAAAAAAGAACTAAATTAACAAATGTTTATTTATTTCTCTTAATAACACATTGGCTAATCATTCTGTACATGCCAAATTTCTATCTAAATACTTTACAATTTAAAAGTAAAGGCACATTGTTCTTAAGGGGGGCATCTTCCCCCAACTTATCTTATAACACATTAGTATAACACATTCCATTTGACATTTAGTGCTGATCATGTGTTGTAGTCAACTCTACCATTTAAAGGTAACCATGAATATCCACAAACATTTATTACAGCTGTGAAAAAAAAACTACCCTCAAACCCATGACCTACTGGTTCGGGAGCGAGACTCGTAACCCAAAGGTTACGACTTCCCCCAAATATAAACATATAAATTAAAATGTTGCCATTTATCAGACACTTTTATCCAACGGTCACTTTGGAAGCAATTAAGCAGTTATGATGCTGTCTGTATGTTATCATTTGCTATGTTGTACAGTATGTTTGAGAGTGTTCATGTGTGTATCCTGCTGGTACGAGACTCGAACCCGCAACCTTTGGGTTACGAGTTCCCCCAAATATAAACATATAAATTAAAATGTTGCCATTTATCAGACACTTTTATCCAACGGTCACTTTGGAAGCAATTAAGCAGTTATGATGCTGTCTGTATGTTATCATTTGCTATGTTGTACAGTATGTTTGAGAGTGTTCATGTGTGTATCCAGTTTGCCAGTGTTTCTCTTATGTCTTAAATACTGGAGATATTCAGCTGACCAGATGCAGTTGCTATATTTAGTATAGTGCATTGATGCCTTTGTCTCTGTGTCACTCCTGAAGACATGGTAGAGAAATGCCTGCAAATGACACAGAGACCCAGTTTTCTTTTATTTTGTTTTATTTTATTTTATTTTATTTTACTGGTATATTAAAATGTATGCAAGTTAATTTATTTGCTCAGATACAAAGATTAGATTTGTTTGCTGATAGTGTGCCCTCACATTTTTGAGTGAACCCCCATCATGACCACATAGTTGTTTTATCAGGCTGGAGTGACTGTGATGGACATCCCATACTCAGAGGGGCAGGAGGGAACAGGCTGTCCTAAAGCTCATTTAGCACTGTGTTTTCTGCTCTCCATCAGTGCCAGAACTTCGCCTGATCTCCTCACAGGTGACATACAATGAATGATATCTATAAAGCAGCGGTGAGTCTATGCATTTGTTTTTTCTGGCAAATTTTCCACATAGCACTTTCTTGGCTTTCTTGCCTTTAAAACAAAGTTTGCCAACAAAAAATGTTTCATAAATAGTTGTAACTACAGTATTATAACATCATAACACTTACATATTCAAGGTTGCACTTTTGAAAAATGGGGTGTTATTTCTGTTGTTTGTGTGTTTTTTTTCCCTTGACATTGTCATTGTCTTTAATTTGCAGTAAAAAGCTCAAATTAAACCCTTGGGGTAAGACGCCCCTCCCAGAACTGGCATAGAAGACTGTTATTATTATTAAATGTCATTATTTTCAGTTTCATTTTCCTTGTGGGTTATTATTCAGTAATTGTATTTACTTTGATTCATTCATTAAAATCTATAAACTAACTGAATGAATTACTTGATTGTAAGTCATAATAAATTTACCTTATATAATCCAATTTCTTTTACTGGAATTCTACTTTTTCTGTTAGCAGTTATTCAATTAATCAACTAAATTGTAAAATATTAAAAAATATATATTTTAAATAGAGTAGTTAATTTAGTATTTTACATTAATGACACTTAATATATAAAAAAAGAACTAAATTAACAAATGTTTATTTATTTCTCTTAATAACACATTGGCTAATCATTCTGTACATGCCAAATTTCTATCTAAATACTTTACAATTTAAAAGTAAAGGCACATTGTTCTTAAGGGGGGCATCTTCCCCCAACTTATCTTATAACACATTAGTATAACACATTCCATTTGACATTTAGTGCTGATCATGTGTTGTAGTCAACTCTACCATTTAAAGGTAACCATGAATATCCACAAACATTTATTACAGCTGTGAAAAAAAAACTAATTATTATAAAAATTATTTAAAAAACTATTATGAAAACATACTTATTATAAGGTGCATTATAAGGCTTCACAAATTACATTGTTTAATAGAAAGAGTGAATATCTGAGGCTAATATTATATATTACTGATTTATACAACTACGTATGAACGGTCAAACTATAATACAACATTATTTTCTCTATTGCGGCAACAATGACTCACACTTAGAATGCAATTAAAATGTGTGTAAATGTTAGTCATACAGGATAGTACATCACTCAACTGGCCAACTTTATGCCATACGAGTTAAAAAAAGAACAGAAAATACCTTGACTCTTGACTATTATCAGAGTTAGATAGGAGCTACTCGAGAGAGCAGAGATGCTATCATTCATGACTACACATGGAGCACCGCCTACTTCCCATGGCTAATTTTGGCATGCTTTGCTCAGCCATGCATGTACGTCTGCATGCTGGAAAAGCAGGCGCTTAAGATAAAACACTCAAAGTCAGATTCCAGCATCGATTGTGTGTGTGTGTGTGTGTGTGTGTGTGTGTGTGTGTGTGTCTCTACTGATCTCTCTGAGATGAGTACATGAGACTGTGAGTCTGAGAGGAACATCCTGACACATGTTTGTGTCACACTATTCTGGTGGTTTGTGTTGGATCCGACATGGGACTATAGACAGTAACTTACTTAAGCAGCTGTCTCATGAGTTAGCTTTGCCGGATTACCCATCCATTGTCATGTCACCTCTTATCATGTCCTTTATCTGCAGTTTGTTATTTTTAACTCCAGATACCTTTATCTGCTGTGTGTAATCCGCATTACTCAGATCTAACCTCAGTCTGTTTTGGATAAAATATTGGTTTGGACTAAAGCAAACATGATGCTAATGATGACACAACTTTTAAATAGCCCATATGCAAATACATGTACATATATTAAATGTCCATATATGTGACCCTGGACCACAAATTAGTCCAACCAAGTAGCACGGATAAATTTGTAGCAATAGCCAAAAATACACTGTATGGGTCAAAATTATCGATTTTTGTTTTCTGCCAAAAATCCTTAGGTTATTAAGTAAATATCATGAAGATATTTTTGTGAATTTCCTACCGTAAATATATCAAAACTTAATTTTTGATTAATAATATGCATTGCTAAGAGCTTCATTTGGACAACTCTAAAGGCGATTTTCTCAATATTTAGATTTTTTTTTGTACCCTCAGATTCCAGATTTTCAAATAGTTGTATTTCGGCCAAATATTGTCCTATCCTAACAAACCATACATCAATGGAAAGCTCATTTATTTCAGCTTTCAGATGATGTATAAATCTAAATTTCCAAAAATTGACCCTTATGGTTTTGTGGTCCAGGGTCACATATGAAATATATTGTCATATGACGTAAAACATATATGAAATTAGAAATTGGAACAATTTTATTTATATATACAGTACATATACAGTATATTACCATATATAAACATACAGATTTTTTGTATATTCTTTTTTGTGTATATTTTTTTTAATCAAGCTGCATATATAAATAGTGTTGTATTGTTGACATGTGGTTACTCCATATAATACCATATTTAAAAAATCCTCATATAGATATTATTAACACATGCACACTTATTTGTGATTGACTGGTGATGCTTCCCAAGCAATAAAGAACAAATGTACAGAGATAATGAAGCTTGTGAAGTTTAAGAATTACACATTATATTAGAGGAGGGTTGGAAGTAAATCTCCAGACTGAGCAACCGTGCCCAACTGTGTGAGGCAACCCTGTTACTCTATAATGTTTTTTTATTTTATTAGATCCTTTGATTTAGTAAATATGTTTAATATTTTAGTTCATGTTCAAAAATATCACACAAATCACGTCATTATTTGATTGCAGGGTTAAGTAACATGATCACAACAATCGCAAAACCCATTTAAAATAAATGTAAATCCTTCCACTGACCAAAATGATTGTAATATATGTGTGGATGCATGTTTGCGTTAATGTGTGTAGAGTGTATTATGTGTGTATACAGTACGACTATTGACCCATGAATGTCTTCATCAGGTAGAGCAGCTCACCGATGAGCAGAAGAATGGTATGGTATAATACTATGCATCAAACAGCATTTGGTCTCAGAATGGCCATGAGCATTATGTTTTATAATCTACAATGCCTCTTGATTACACCTTTTTTGCTACATACAGTGCTGTGACAAAAGTCAATTACAACAATGTAAAATGAAAATGCTTTAAGTCCACGTACACTATTTCAACTGGATTTGAGAGCTGGACTTTACATTGGCCATTCCAAGTCATTCCTTTGTATTCTTGCATGATTTGGGTGATTGTGTTGAAAGGTCCACTTACACTTCAGTCAAACGTGATATTTGAACTCTATGTTGACTCATCTGTGCACATTGTATTTAGAATTTAATTTTGGTGTTGGACAGTATCTTCTTTTTGTGCAGCCTCTTTCTAATGGTTAACTCGTTTACATTTGCTGTGAAGAGCTGCCTGTAGATCCTATCATAACACCCTGGGCTTCTTTTGGACTTTCTGTAGTGTCTCACGCTCTGCTTTTAAGGTGAATTTGGTGGGATGGCCCAGCCTGGACAGATTATTCTGTCAGTTGTTCAAAGCCCACTCCATTTGTAGTTTATTTTAATGGAATTATAGAACAGCTTTTTCAAAGTACTGTATGTTTATGAATTTGAAGCACTTGTAACATTGCAGGACTACCGATTTAAAAAAAAGAATCTGCCTGAATTTAACACCTGTGCCCAACTAATAAAACAACGGCATTATTCATAGCCTATGTGCAATAATGACTTACTAAACTGACTCATACTATCAATATGTGACCCTGGACCACAAAACCGGTCATAAGGGTCCATTTTTTGAAATTGAGATTTATACATCATCTGAATGCTGAATAAATAAGCTTTCCATTGATGTATAGTTTGTTAGGATAGGACAATATTTGGCTGAGATACAACTTTTACAACAGATTGAAAATCTGGAATCTGAGGGTGCTAAAAAATCGAAATATGGAGAAAATCATCTTTAAAGTTGTCCAAATTAAGTTCTTAGCAATGCATATTACTAATCAAGAATTAAGGTTTGATATATTTACAGTAGGAAATTTACAAAATATCTTCATGGAATATGATATTTACTTAATGTCCTAATGATTTTTGGCATAAAAGAAAAATTTATAATTTTGACCCATACAATGTATTTTTGGCTATTGCTACAAATATACCCCAGCGACTTAAGACTGCTTTTGTGCTCCAGGGTCACATATTATTAAGTGGTTCATGCGAGAGAAACTGTACTGTAAACTGAAGTTCTGTGTTGGTGTTTTGTAGAGTTCCGTGCAGCATTTGATATTTTCGTTCAGGATGCTGAGGATGGATGCATCAGCACTAAGGAGCTCGGGAAGGTGTTGAGGATGCTGGGCCAGAACCCCACGCCGGAGGAGCTCCAGGAGATGATTGATGAGGTGGATGAGGACGGTAAACCCAGAACAATCCAGAACATTCCAGAACACTTGCTCCCTCATGTTGCTCCAAACTTAGCATAAAAATAATCTTTATAACTATCAAGTAATAGTTTTAATTTTTTGTTTATCAACGTGTTTACCATTGATACTAATTTTCAGATTTAACTGAATAATAATTGAAAAACAAAAGGAACATTCTAGAGGGAAAAACAAGACTGTAGAATTAAAATCTCTTAACATGAAATGTCAGTGCAGGTACACTCTTAAAAATAAAGGTGCTTAAAAGGTTCTTCACAGCGATGCCATAAAATAACTATTTTTGGTTCCACAAAGAACCATTCAGTCACAGAACCATCTCTTTCTTACCTTTTTATAATCTGAAGAACCTTCTTTCGCCACAAAGAACCTTTTGTGAAACAGAAAGGTTATTCAGATGTTAATGGTTCTTTATGCAACCATTTAGACAAAGGTTATTCTATTGCATCGTGAAGCACCTTTATTTTTAAGAGTATACTGTCATTAAAATTCAAAAATAAGCTTGTACTATAATGACTGTTGGTGTACTTATGCAGGCAGTGGTACGGTGGATTTTGAGGAGTTTTTGGTCATGATGGTGAGGTGCATGAAAGATGATTGCAAAGGAAAGTCAGAGGAAGAACTGGCAGAACTCTTCCGTATGTTTGATAAGTATGTTTTGTTCTTGAACTGAACTAAGAGAACTGACCTGCGATGGGTTTAGGGGTTTCTGATGGGTTTTGATTGTATTTGGCCAGGAATGCAGATGGTTACATTGATCTTGATGAACTGAAGCTGATGCTGGAAGCTACAGGTGAAACCATCACTGAAGATGACATTGAGGAGCTAATGAGGGATGGAGACAAAAACAGTGATGGGAAAATTGATTATGATGGTAAGCATGTGTCGTGTTGCATGCAAGTTATCTGGTATTAAAAGAAAAAAATCAGTGAACCAGTTTGATGCAAATGTATCCCAATGTGTCCCTTTCCCATCATTGCCACTATCCTTCTATTGCAGAGTTCTTGGAGTTCATGAAAGGGGTGGAATAATTAATGAAGAAATGTCTTCCTGGTGTTTCTCCCTGGATTGTCTGAACACAAAAGCAGAGTAAATATTCAAGCTTGATATGAGAGATCAACAGAGAGTCTATGATATATCTCATTATTTTGCTTATCATTTTCAGCACAATATTTTCAGAAGATTAAATAATTTTACACATGTGTAAAAATTGAAGTCAAGGTCAATTTAAGACTTTGCTTGGGTTTAATTTGTCTCTTTATATACATCTATTAAAAATATTTAGGAAATTAGTCATAGTTCCATAATGTAACAAAATCACACCACACTGACCAGCCTTGGAATCTGAGCCTATAAATGTTATAAATTTCATTCTATTACTATTGTTTTATACCTGGAAAGAAATAACTATTCCAAAGACATTACCATGATCCACATCTGTCTATCTATTTTAGCAAAATCTGAGTTTACATTTGAGAGCCTGTGCTTATTGTTTTCCAGCCTATCTGACAAATTTAACAAAATGCTACCGTCCACTTGTCTGCGAAAATAGAATAAAGCATTAGAGAATTTTGCTTTGTTTTAATCATTGAGCCATGCATTGAAACATTGAGAATGAGTTACAGTTGTACTCATAAGATTACATTCCCCTTGCTGAATATGCAAAAAGTTAACACTTTACTTGAAGGGGTGTGCATAAGACTGACATGACACCTTCATAATCATGACATGACACATGTTTTATGCATGTTTATGACAACTCTCATTAAGTGTCATTCGCTCAGTTATGTCATTTTTAATGCAAATATGACAGTATATGACCTAACCCTAACCTAACCCTACCCCTACCCTTACCCCTAACCATAGCCCATAACAAAGACATCTCAAACAATGTCATCTTTGCATTAAAAATTACATAACTGAGCGAATGACACTTAATGACAGTTGTCATAAACATGCATAAAAAACCCTTCATATTCATGACATGTGTCATGTCATGATTATGTATGTGTCATGTCAGTCTTATGCACACCCCTTCAAGTAAAGTGTAACCCAAATATGTTAATAATTTTAACTAAATAAGAGGGATCATGAAGATTGCATGTTATTTTTATTTAGTACTGTCCTGAATAAGCTATTTCACATAACAGATGTTTATATATACTCCACAAGACAAAATAATATCTGAATTCACAAAAAAAATGAATCCTAATAATCTTAATAATCTGTGTAGTTTCCTGGATGATCCACGACTGTTTTACTTTTACTGTGTTTGTGATAGTTGTACATGAGTCCCTTGTTTGTCCTGAGCAGTTCAACTGTCTGCTGTTCTTCAGAAAAATCCCCCAGCTCCTGCACATTCTTTGGTTTCCAGCATCTTCTGCATATTTGAACCCTTTCCTACAGTGACTGTATGATTTTGAGATCCATCTTTTCACACTGAGGGACTCATACACAGCTATTACAAAAGGTGGATACATTTACTGATGCTCAAGAGGGCAAAACAATGCATTAAGAGCTGGGGGGTGTGACCTTTTGAACAGGATGATGATGTGTAAATTTTAGTTATTTTGTTTAAGATTCAAGGGTATATAAACTTTTGGACGGGGACATTTTTATAAATTCAGTTATTATTTTGTCTCATGGAGAATATATAAACATCTATGTGAAATAGCTTATTCAGGACAGTATTAAACAAACAATAACAATGTTCATGATCCCTCTTATTTTGTTAAAATTATTAACATTTTGCATATCCTGCAATGGGCATGTAAATGTATGAACACAACTCTCTAGCTGTAAGTGACAGTATTTATGAGGTGCTGTGGTGTGTTCCAATGGCTAAAAAAACTTGACTGGTTTGTTGACTGAGGATTCAGTCCCCTAAAAAGCGAGCAATGAGACACACCACCCTGACCAAGACACTAAACCTCAGGTTACTCCAGGAGGATTTAACTTAACCTGTACGAAATGAACTTTAAATGTGTTTGAATAAAAGTGTCTGCTATATGACTATAGCGACGTTTTTACTAATTAAGTGGCAAAAAGAAAAGAAAAAAAAACTTCTGCCTTATTGAGTGTATTTACTTTGCTTTATTCAGGCCCTCTCATCCTAATCTTCTCAGAGAGCTCTTCTTTCACTGCAGCCTAAGCTAGTGGAGGAAAGTGAGAAAGAAAAGCAGATGGCTATAGTATAAGACACAAATAGTATCGCAACACAGAAGGGCTTGGGTTCTGGCAGCAGAGGCCCTGCAGCAGGGCAAAGGGGTGACAACCCGGTGACATAGCAGCTAATGACACCTCTGCCATTCCTGTGAGGATTCACAACCGTTTCTCCTTCATCAGCATTGGTCAGTGCGACACAGAATGGCAGCAGATATTGGAAGGTGAGGTGTTAAGAGGCATAAAAGAGACAGACGCTGAAAAGGTAGACTCACAAGCAAAGCTGATTTAAAAGTATAGTTCACCCAAAAATGAAAGTTCGGTCATCATTTACTCACCCTCAGGTTGTTTCCACATTCTTCAAAATATCTTCTATATCTTCTACTTGAGGGGGAGTAAATGATGACAGAGGTTTCATTTTTGGGGCCCATCTCTTTAGCCATAATGGGTGGGTGACTAGAAGTCAAAAATAAACAAAGCTGAACAAAGCGAGTTTTTGGCAGAATCTAAAATAACAGTTTAGGATGAGATGACTACCGAAATAAACATAAAATCCAAGATGCTACTGTTCAAACAGAAGAAGCCACTCGATCGTCCATTCTTGAAGGGGGAGCATCAGGAAGGTGTCCAGGAGAAACTGAGGTTATCAGAAGAGGAACAGAGAAGATTTGTGTCTAACCCCCTGTGGCATAGAGATGTTGATTATCAGCTGTTCAATATCTGCTTGCAGAGAGGAATTATGGCTATGGGAAAATATATATAAATCCCACTCCTGACATGGAAAGTGCACTGACTGAATAGGGTATAGGGTTAAAATAAGCATTTCTATGTTTGGTCATAATTACTGACTGATATAAGTAGTGCTAACTTGTGAACCACAGCTCATTTTAGGTAGTTTGTTTTCTTTTTCTTTATTTCATTGGCGATCAAAGGGCCCCACCTTGTGGCTGCTCCACCTCATTGACACAAATGTTTCCTCTTTATTGCGAGTTTGTCAAAAGAAAAAGGTTTTTGGTATCTTTTTTTGTATTTTTCAGGTTTTTGGTATCCTATCTTTAAATGTGAATGGGCTAAATTTAAAGGAGTAAGCTAGTAATTAAATGAAAGAAAGAGCATTTTTGTGCATTTTTGCAAAAAACTAACTTATCCAATGATGAACATGAAAACTAATTACATGGGTTTTCCTTACAGTTATTATTTATCATATAAAGCAGGTAAGAAAAGTGGAGTCGCAAAACAGGCAAACCATCAATATCATTTGGAGAACCCTGCATATTACTGGTCATATGAAGAAAAAAAAAGTAAAGCAATCTCCTTAGATCATGACTTTTGATTCTGTCAGTTCGGAATTTCCTTAAGTTATGGATAGCTTTGGATTCAGTATAGCATCAACGTTAGTATTTCCAATTCAGTTGTTTTACAATTAGGATGCAGATAGATCCGTCCCATTAGACTTTTTATGTTTTTTACTGAACCATTGGCTCAAATATTTAGTGATCATATTAAAAAAAAGGATACAAAATCTATTTATATGCAGGTGATGTACTGGTAACATTACAAAACCCAGACTCAGAAGTGCCTTTGTTGATGAACATCTTAAAGACATATTAGAGCTATTGATACTGAACTTTGTTCCCACACAAGAACTGGCAAATAAGTATCATTTTAATTGGAATTTATCTACATATTCAGTGTCCTGGGATGTATTTATTGAAGGATTTGTCCTCTTTGTACACTTTAAATTACATCAAATAAATTAGAACATTTATAAAGATTTGGACAGATGGACTTTGCTTGCCCTAGATCCATTAAGATGAGATTACACTGGGTAACGTTGTTGCGTAAACGATTGTATTTTGCACGGTTTTTCACACATACATAATATTCGAAGGATATGAAAGACCTCCTCATTCCAAACAACTTTGCCTCTAGAACCACTGCTGTCAATCAAATCATTTGTCAAATGATTGAGATGAAAAAAAAAAAAAACTTTTGCAAACTAGTACTAGGTTATTTTGGGGGAAAAACACTGCAGTACAATTCTCTGAAATCTCTAGGACAAAAATAATTTTTAAAAATGTAGAAATTAACCCCGTTTTAGCTTCCCAAAGGGTAGTTTAGAAAAGGAGCCAGTCCAAATGTACCTTAACAAAAACTCAAAAAACACATGCGACAATTAAGTGATTCTAAACAAGAATGCAAAGTTTTTGGCAGATCGGACCACAGCTGCCTGGTGCTACAACAGTCATACATGGTTTTTTTTAAAAACATATTTCTATTGTAATTACCTGGTTTTGCCCAAAATGTTTTTTTAAGTCATTGATTTAGGTGGATACAGACTTGATAAATAATGTAGTTTTTTTCATATGTGCTTAAATGCCTTAAAGTGCTTGAACCCTGGTAATCGCTGCTTGCAGATATTTCCCCTTGCAATTACCGAGAGAGAGGGGAGGCATGGCATTACAGTGAGATTGTCAGTTAGCTGCTCAGTTAAGATCGGTGCTCTCGAAACTATGTATCAGATTGGGAAAATATAGACTTCTCTGATGGACACACCAGTACAATCAGCTCCAGGCTGTCTACACCTGGTGAAAGTGATATATATGTATATATATATATATATATATTACATAATCTGTTGGAGGTGGATAAATGCCTCCAGCTTCATAAAGAGGTACAGGGCTGTGATCAACACTTTGCTCCAGTTTTGTATGACCACAGATATACAGTAGGGTCTGGACCTCCCATGGCATTAGCACCCTCTGAAAGATTTTATAAAACGCTCTCCAATAAACCATGTTGGACCTCACAAAGACTGAACAGTTGCCACAGCTAATAATACATCCACTGCATTCGCAGACAAACCTTTAAGACACTTTTTACTGCATATTTATGCTTTCATTGTCTTTATTTGCTTAGAAGCACTAACTTGAATTGTTCATAGAAGCTCAAATTATTAGCTTTCTGTGCATAGACATTTTATTTGCAAGTCACGTTGAAGCTTCTAATATATTAAGAACTGTCTTTCTGTATTGTAAATAAGTTTTCATTTCACATATAAGAAGCATTCAAGAACAGGTTTCGTGGCATAAGTTGCAAAAAACAAACTCTCTTAAGGAAAGAAGTTTTAGGCTGATGATACACAGGGCAACTTTTTGAGCAATGTTGCCGTCAATGTGGCATCCAGGTGAGACACAGGGCCCATGACCGATCTGAAATATCCAGATAGAAATTTGTTACCCATTCTCAGTGGGAGAGTGCCCAAGCAAATTATGTTTTCTTTCCATGCCACTGCGCATCCTGTAGATTGCCTTATATGCATGCATATAGTTCTCTCAACTGAAAATAATCTTTATGCATTTATGCATATGACGTCAACATGAACACAATTTAACTTAATTATAGCTGTCAAAGAAGCTGTCAAAGTTTAATCTAAACTGTGATTTAGAGAAGAACTATTTACAGATCAAATTGGATGAGAAGAGACTGTATCTTCAGGCTGAATTTCTTTCTTTTTTTGAAAAGTGAAGGCTATCGAGTATGTATGCAAATTCAGGCCATTATAAAGTATAGAACATTAATATTTCTGACCCCTCTGCCAGTTCTGAGTCTATTCAATGTAGGTGTTGAATTCTGGCCTTTCGCAAGTGTCCTGTGCTGACAGGTTCAAATATAATCAAATGTTTTGAAACCTGGACCATACCCATATTCATAACCACAAACTGACAGCTAAAACTACATAATTAAGTTGAATGACATTTTGTACTGCAAGGTTATGTCTCAATTAAGTTTATTCAACACTGGCACAATATACACATTCAAGAGCATCTCCAAAACATGACAACAGATCACTTTTTATAAGCCATGTGCCATCAACATAAAACATTATTTATGAGAGCTATTTGTGCAAATGATTCACTACAATAATAGTACACAAAGAAAACATTATATGAGAATGTTTCTGGTACTCTTTTTTTTCTCTAATATTTAAATACAGCACACAACATATTTTCCTTTAAAACAAAGTCGAAATTTCAATATTATGTGGTCAAATAAACATGTCAGTTCTCACAACAATACACAGAAACATCTATGGACACACACCAGACCACAGAACTATGTGGGAAACAGCAGAGAAACTGGACGCAAACATATATGCACACCACCAAAAAATAAGAGAAACTGGATGCAAACATATATGCACACCACCAAAAAATAATATTTAATGTTAATATTTAATCTAATACACAGCAAAAAAAATCTCTTTTCATATTTACAGTTATAGCACACAAAACATTAAGCTGTCTGTTAATAGATATTTACCTTATATCATTAATTTATAATGTAAAGTGTACAGTTCACATTAAATGGTGCCTCAGTTTGCAAATACAATAAGGTTATTCTGGAGCTTCAAAAAAAAAAAAAAAAAGTCCACAGAATACTCAAGAATGAATCTCACAAAACTTGTCAAAGCCATGCTCAGGAAATTATATTTTGCATAAAAAAGAAGGTTAAAGTTTTACACTGTAAGATGAAATGTTATTTAAATAGTAAAGTATTTATGCACTGCATCTAACATATGCGCTTGAGTTAAAAAGCTTTGTATTACAGTAATTTAGGGGAGCTAAATTACTGTAATGCCACAATAATGCCACAATAATGCCACATAATGCAATAATACCACAATGCAAACAAATCTTAACCATCCCAAAAAATTATCCTTCTTTATGCAAAATATATATTTCCTTTTTTGTTCTAATATGATCAGGACATGTATTCCTGAGATTCATCCATAAACAAGCATATTAAAGGAATGATTATCACAAAAAAAAAAATCCAACAGCACCCCGATGACATGTAATAACAAGAAATTAATAATCAAATCAATAACCAAAGTAAACACTAGTGCTGTGAGGACGAGAAAGGAAACTGGCTTTGTGTCTTTTACTCCGTCTGGGGAACAGAGATGGCAGGACCCTTGGGGTCGTCGAAGCGGTCCATGGTGCGCAGCTGCATGATCATGTGCAGGCCGTAAGTGAGAACCAGCACCATGAGAAGAGATGTGACGAGCCCCATCCAGATACCAGGAGTGAAGAAACTAGCACAGTCACTGGCATAAGAGAAATCCTTCCCAGCCACATTAAAGCCCTGGATCTGTCACATGAGTGAAATACCATTCCTGGGTTTCATCTCACTTTCATTTTGTTAAGTAAAATATGGTATTTAATGGAAATCAATGTAAGATGGAACCTGATTTTAACTATCAGGATTTCATTTGAGTTGTGAAATTTTGGCTATTACATTATGGGGTAATATTTGTCATTTAAAGGGGTCATATGACGTTGCTAAAAAGAACATTATTTTGTGTATTTGGCGTAATGAAATGTGTTTATGCGGTTTAAGGTTAAAAAACACATTATTTTCCACATACTGTACATTATTGTTTCTCCTCTATGCCCCGCCTTTCTGAAACGCGTAGATTTTTACAAAGCTCATCGATCTGAAAAGCAAGGTGTGCTGTGATTGGCCAGCTATCCAGTGCGTTATGATTGACCGAATACCTTAAGCGTGTGACGGAAATGTTACGGCCCTATCATATTTTGATGCCTTGTCCCGGCCGGAGCGACGAGACAAAAACATTAAAATCCATTATAAACGAGGCATTTGTTGCATCTAGTGGGGACATAATTACGGATTATAATGACTTATATGGTCTTTTTACTTGTTGCGTTGCGTGTCGCGCCGCATAAACATAAAGCCATGTCTGCATTAGTGATCAGAGAAACAACAAACAACAAGCACTACTCTACACTGCTTAAAACTTGCGTTTGAATCATCAGTGGCAAATTCTTTAAATATAAAAAAACATACTTACAGGCTGCGAGTCAGAAGCGCCAGACCGTCCTTGCAAAGTTGGAACTGCCCAACTTTATAGAAACAGCCTTTGAGCACAGACGCATTGTAGGCTACTCTACCAGGTTCAGGAAACAGTCCTCCATAAAATGCGCTGCACACATCTGAATATTTTTGGTTGAACTGTTCTGGAACAGTGTTGTAAATACAACTTAACAACTGATTTCTAGTTGTGTCCTCTTTTGGAAGGCCAAACAAAGTAGTTTCGCGCTCACAACGAAACACACAGCGTCACACACGGTGGCTTGAGTGAGCAGAGGCGGGCGGGCTTGAGAACGGCGCGGCCAGCGGATTCGACGAAGGAGCGTTCGGTGAGCTTGCGGCAACCACATGTGACGACCTCGGGCTGGACTCCGCTTCGTCCACAGTGAAAGCTGATCCGGCGATCCACAGCGCAAAGTTGATGTATTTCCTCAGCGACCAGCAGGGATCAGCTTCAGGCATGAAGAAGCGGATATTGTCCTCTTTTGGAAGGCCAGACAAAGTTCGCTTTCACAACGAAACACAGCGTCTTCATGACATGGCGGCAGCAACAATACTACAGCGAGAATAAAAGTTACGCCTTCTTTCTTTGCGTGAACATTTGGGCGGCGTTATGCAAATCTTCCAACATCGTGACATAGACATGTGGGGGCGTGTTAGAACGAGCCATTTTAGGAGGGTGTGGTTGACTTAACTTTTATAAAGAATAACTCTTTGGGTTTGAGATTTTAGTCTTTGCAACTTTAGGGATCTTATCTATTCACAAACAGCTTGTAACACTCCAAAGAGAAAGGAAAATTTGAAATCGCATCATATGACCCCTTTAATATAGCAAATGTTTATTATAGACTTTAAACCATGGGAACCATGAAGTAGTTGTCTTTGGTTTCATTGTTTCAGAACCTACCTGGAAGTCATGTAAAGAGATCTGCCAGTCGTTGGCGTTGTCCTTGTCTGAGTGGGGTGACAGCTGAGGGTAGCGGGAACTGCTCACGGACTCACAACGGTACGAGTATTCGGCCGGGGCATAGATGTAACGGCTGCCATTGAACGTGGCAGTTTTCCCATCATACTCCAGATGAACCAGATCCATGGTGAACCAATGGCGGGCAGAAACCTTATAGTGACGGCGGTTCATTACAAAACTGAGGAGAATACAGAACACAGTTCAAGCCCAACACAGAGACATAGAACACAGATATTGTGTGTGTGTGTGTGTGTGTGCAGGGCCGTTTCTAGGCATAGGCGAGCTAGGCGGTCGCCTAGGGCGCCATCAGCTGAAGGGGCGCCAATGAAGCTAAGTTCAAAGGCCAATTTAAAATATTGGTACAGTAAATAAAGTGCACAAAATCAGTATTTTGTTTAGGCACTATTTGTGGCACATTTGTCCAAATATTTGTGGCAGATTTGTCCAAAAGGTGTGCGTTTTTTGCGCCAATGCATTGTTAAAGGATCAGCGCGTCATGTAATATTCCTATATAAAGTTTAACATCCAATTAAAAAATATTTGTATAGTAAAATTTGCTAATTCACGAGATCAATATCCTTTATTAGACCGCTTTGTCGAGTTAAATGCATCCTTACGGAGGTGTCGAAATGCGGAATCAATTCATTCATTTCCAACAGCGCTTAATGGGAGCAGCGTCATAGAGGGCAGAGCGTCACGTTATATAAAGGGGACGTTAACGCGTTAACGAGTAGCAAATGATTGAGTAGCTGCATTGGTTACTTTTATGCCACTGATAAAGCTTTTATGGGGTAACAAAGGGGTTTTATAGGTTTGACTGAAATAAGGGCAATAGGGATTTCGCCTAGGAAGTCAAATTGGCTAGAAACGGCCCTGTGTGTGTATGTGTGGTGTGGTGTGTGTGTGTGTGCGTGTGTAAATGCGAAAATTAAATGCTTACATGAGCTTAAAAGAATGGTAATTCAGGATGTCTTTGTAGTTCAAAACCAACCTGTATTTCAGGAGAAAATTGTGGTTCATGAACTGCCAACATATACATTTATATGATAATAGCATAGCACTTTAATTGTTTAATACACTGTTGTCTTGCCATGCTGCCTACTGTATACTGAACACATCAAAGTGCAAGTTTCAAATCCGTTTGTCCTGTGGTTATAAGTTTTGCAGTTCCATGGAGAATGGGAGAAACAGAAAGGAGCACAGATTCACTGTCGGAGCATCATTGAGTCACGCATCCAGTGTAGACACAGTGTAACCCCCGCTGTCTCCAAAATTAAACCCTATACCAGGGGTTCTCAAAGTTTACATTCAAAGCTCCCATCAATCATCAATGTCAAAAAGGTCCAAAATAATCGTTATTACAAAACTTGTTTTTAATAAACATACTTATAACTTTATATAACAATTCAACTTTATATATGCTTAATTATCATATTCATGAAGTTATCAGGTCGTACTCGTATTTACAAATATTAACCATGGTTTTACTACAAATAAAACAAAAAAAAAACATGGTTACTAGAGTTAAACCATGGTAACCACAAATAAACCATGGTCTTGCTACACTAACCGTAGTTTAACCATGGTATTTGTAGTAAAACTGTGGTTATACAAAGTCTAATCAATATGCCAAAAAAACATGGTTACTTCACTTTTACTATAATAAAACCATGGTTATTTTAACTCTCTGAACTGTAATAGTAGGCTACAGCATTTAATACAACTAATGCCCAATAAAGCCATTCTCGTTTACAAATTTTCTGTTTCTGAAATAGTACTTCAGTGTAACTTGCAGTCACTTCAACTGAATTGCTAAAATCTTGAATTAGAACCGCTGTTATACAGCAGTGAATATTACTTTATTATATATATCATGCAGCACAAACGTCCGTCTGTGTAACAAACCATGTGCATATTTACAGACGAACTACATTTATGTTCATATGCCCAGACAATCAACAGTGAGAGCTTTTTGAAAATGCTGTTTTGTACTCCTTCATTCACAAGTCTGCTGTGGTTCGGTCCATTGAATGTCAAGAAAGACGAGCTGCGAAGCCGCTGACATCCGGACCGGAGTCCAGACATTGAGAAGGGCTGCCCTATACCCTCATTTACTATTCCCTATATTATTCCACTAATATAGTCTACTAAATGAGTAAACAAGTGAATCTGAACAAGCCATCTTCTGACACAAAGAGGGAATGGACTACTTGCACTAAACTAGCGAGCCGTACAATTTGAAAAAGGATGCAAATCAAAAAAATTGTATACGCATTTCTTTTTTAATGATTCTGAATCTAAATTATACATTAAAATGTTTAGATAAAAATTAAAAAATAAGAATAAAAATTAAATTAAAAAAATACTATTTGTTTTTGCATATGCACAAGTGCACGTGTGTGCACTAGAGACAGGACGCTCACCGCAAGCAGGTGTGCGTGATTTGCGCAAGCGGTTTAATGCACTTGAACCTCTAAATTTGCAATTGCATCTTATGCATCTTAATAAATCTAAACACAGTCAGTTATGTCTCAAGGACAGGACAAAACATCTGAAACGTGCAAACAGATCTTTGCATTAGTGTGAATGAATGCATTCAATTATGATAAGAATTATTACTGCCAGAATCAGAATCAGATCATGAGGTGCCAAACAGTGTATGATACAAGAGTATACAGAGCGATTTAAAACACAGCCCCCTTCTTTGCTCGACTGTGAATGGTCCAAACCCTGAAGGCCAACCTCCACAGGTCAGATTTTCTATGAAGGGTCAACACGCACTCTACTGAATCACAATGATCAACATGACAGAGTATGTTTACATATCAATGGCTATTTAGTATGGAGGGGCACTGTTACTATTTTCAGATGGATGGCCAATCATAATAAAAGCAGTAGTAGTCTTAAAGTTTATAGTCATTTCATCTAATTCTCAAAAATGGGTGGAAAATTGGCATGATGATGATAATGACTAACCTAAAACTAATATTAGAAGTGGTTTTTAGAGGACAAATAAAATCCTGAAAAAAATGTTCCCTTTAACGTAAACCTCACATGCAGTTGAGCACTATTTACCGGGAGTGCGTCTCATTGCAGGATGATCCAGACAGGCTGGGTTCCACACCTTCACCGAAGGTATTGGGGGCAAGGTCATGCCTCTCCCACTTTCCTGAGCGATACTGGCTGACCACCAGCTTCTCCGCCCACAAGAGGATGCAGGTGGAGCCCTTCTCCTTAAACTCCAAAGGCGGGTTCGTAGCGGTAGGCTCCTCACGACGGGACTGCAGTAGGGATCGTGACCAGACTGAGTGCACAGCTGGAGACGCCTCCTCTATCACCTGAGACAAACACAAGCCACCTTAAACTCCTACATCAGTTTGATATAATAACACAACCTCCCATTGAAAATGTAATGCAGTTAGGCAACTTGCCTAATTAATATATTAAACCTGTGAAAACTTATTTGGTAGTCTTGTGTTGACAAATTAATCTCTTTTGAATTCGAAACCGTCCATTTTACTTGGGCACATTTTCGAATGTGACTCATCCAACCAGATATTACAGAGGGAACTATTCCTTTTAAATTATTAGTTTTATGGTTTTTGTTTTTTGTTTTCTACTTTATGTTGTGTGATAAGCTTTAAATTGTTTGTTTGCGTTACATTATTAAGATCCAAAAAAAAAATTTTTTAAATCATCAACTGAGACAAAGTAACTTAGATGAAAAGTATTTAATTAAACGAAAGAATTTACAATATACGTTATTTAGCATATAAACCATTTTCGTTTGAATTTCCAGTAAAATTAAAATCACTTCAATGTATATCGTTACACTCATATAAAATCACTCATATTTCAATTTTGGTTTGATTTTGGTCACACTAGCCAGCCCTACCTGAAGGTGTGTACGTGCATACAGGATAGTTGCAGAGAAGTCTTACCCTTGAGGGCCAAAGTGCAGTAAACACTGCAGTATACGGCACAGACTGAGCTTTCATGATGCTCAGCACCTGACCAATCACCTCATCTACAGCAAACAACATAATCCCATTCATTTGCAGGAAAACACTTCATTGTATTAGTATCTTGGCTTGTTTTACAATAATAATAATTGTTAGAGCACAAGGCTTTTGATACTTGGTGATGTTTGAATATGACACGTACCGTTTCCGCTGAGCACTTCTTTAGTAGACATCATATCAGCCCTGCAAGAAAAAGACATCTTATAGTCCTCATAAGATCAAGAGTTCCTTTTCAGGTTTTAAGAAGGTCCCAAAAGTAAGGGATTTTCATCTATTCACCCTGTATTACTTTGTGTTTCCAAATTCAAAATTCGATTTTATATAAAGAAATGCTCACCCGACAAATGGAAAACAATGGCTGAGTTCAATTGCATACTATACTACTGTCACTTTAAATTTCTGTCACATGGTGAAGAAAATTCTAAAAGAAGACAGAAAATAAAATTCCGTTCTTGGATTTTTCAGCTCTGCCTCTCTCATCCTTTTTACTATGTGGATTTCAAAAGACACTTTATCTCTATTTCTACCATTCACTCACTATATCCAAGATAATTATCCATGGTAGCATACACACTGGCTACAATTAATGGTTTTATATTTTTTTTATCATTAATTATTATTTCATGCATTTAATCTCATGTCACAGCTGTAATAATTTCTGTCACAATGCATATCCTATTGCCTTAAAATATAGTTAGATCCCATAAATGTCCAACATAGTTTTCTCTTCTAACTGTGCTTATTTGCATCATTGGTTGCAGAAGGTGGTAACAGATGAGAAATCTAGTTATATCTTCTTCATGCATTTCAGCATTTACAGCATAAAAGACTTTGTAAATAAACTTTATTTAATAAATATGTAAAAGAACCATAGTTTTTGGAGAAGATAACTGGATGGGGCTCACTGAACAGCATTAATGAGGTCATGTGACAACTTAGCATAGTACAATTTGAAACAGTATCCAATTGCATAATGTATCAGTTCATATACTATTTAAAGTAAATATGTAGTCAGTGTACAGTATTGATTTCATTCTGAACACCAGCCAGTGTCAGAGATTTGATTACCCGCCACTGTAAGGGAGGCGGAAGACCAGCAAGGCAGCAACAGAAGCATTGAGGCGGAGTTGAGCAAGCGTGTCTGGGTTCATGTAGAGAGGAGCCGCATCAATCTGGTTCTGGAGCAGTGTAGAAACCAAAGCAGTGGCGGACGATGACACCGATGGCAACCATAAGGAGGAGGAGGACAGCAGAGCCGCCTGTGAACATGCCACAGTCATACATCAACAAAACCTGAGAGCTGCTTTTTAATCTTTGAGCTAACAAGCGAAACAAGTGATTTCAACTGAAATTACTGAAAGAAAAAAACTGAAATCTCAGTTAATACCAACAAACAACTTTGTTTATGTCAACTAAAGTCAAAAACATAAGAAGTAATAAATATCATAAATTGTGATAGATGGAAAAGACATCAACATACCTCAAGATTTTGGAAGACACTATCCTGTTTGTTTCCAAAGACTCCACCATACAATGTGAAGTCATCGACACTCAACTGAATGAAACACAGAGAATTCAGCCAATAAGATTAGCACTACCTCAACTAGCAATACAGATTGTTGTCTTCAATTTAGAAATGTGTATCTATTAGAGATATTGTGAAATTATAGTATCTCTATCTCTCTCAATGTCTGTCTCTCTGGCCTCATTTACAACTAGTATTAATGTGAGCTAAACACAAGTGGACAAAGCAAACCGTATATGCTTAGAATGTTGTTTTCTTGTTTTATTTTTTTATTAATTTTGTCTTTTATCAACAGGCGGCACACTGACACATTGATGATATGTATGCAAAATCTGTCAAGAAGTATATATATATATATATACCTATAGTCATCCAATACTGTGGGAATGACAAAACAGTAATGTGCAGCAAAAAGCAGTTGAGCTGCACAAATCAGGAAATAATTTCCTATTGGCACACTAAAGCAAACAATATAAATCTGTTTGTTATGAATAGTGCATACTTTATCCTGCAGGAAGAGCAGCAGATTATGCGGTGCAGTGCTCAGCGCTGTGTTCAGGTGTGACTCCAGCTCCTCCACAGACACAGTGTGACCCGCTGATGGAGCACTCACAGGAGACAAGGCAAACCTACACACAACACATTAGAAGAGCACAAGGCTAGAAAAACACATACGTGACCCTGGTCCACAAAACCAGTCAGAAGGGTCAATTTTATTAAATTAAATTAAATAAGCTCTCCATTGATGTATGGTTTGTTAGGATAGGACAATATTTGGCTGAGATACAACTATTAGAAAATCTGGAATCTGAGGGTGCAAAAAAATTGAAATATTGAGAAAATCATCTTTAAAGTTGTCTAAATGAAGTCCTTAGCAATGCATATATTACTAATCAAAAATTAAGTTTTGATATATTTACGGTAGGAAATTTACTAAATGTATTAATGGAACATGATCTCTACTTAATATCCTAATGATTTTTGGCATAAAATAAATTTTGACCCATACAATGTATTGTTGGTTATTGCTACAAATATCCCCCAGCAACTTATGACTGGTTTTGTGCTCCAGGGTCACATATCACGATCATAATGACAAAACTACACAATGAGCATCAGCAGGAGTGTAACTTTGACAAACACAAAAACCGGATTGACGCAGATTCGAGTAAACTGTCTAAACATCCACGACGGCCAAAATGTTTACTAGCTTTAAGACTTTAAGCCATCACCGCTCAACACTGCTATCTGGAGTCTAATGTAAGCACACCGAAGCTCGTAGATGCGTATATTGTTCGATTACTAAACGTGTGCGGTTTATCAGAGAATGTAACTGTTTAAAGCTCATATTGAAGCGTTTACACTGGTTTCAGGACTGGACAGCGACCGTGTCATCCAGCTAGCAAACCGCTAAAGCTAGTCTCCCGAACTACACTCATATACTGTCGGTCTTTACCCGTCGCTCGCCCAGGCGACCAGGCAAGTCCCTTGCTCGTCGCTTTTCGCTGCTGCGATCACACACAGAAGAAAAAGCGCAATCATCCCGGTGTTACCGGAGACCGTCCTCACAGCAGACATCTTCCGCGCAGATGAGGCGTGACGTCATAACCGGCCGTCTTCCGCGGGGTCGATCAATGACGTGTAGAGGGTATAAACGCTGCCAAATTACACTGTAATTTCAGTTTAAATATACCTTAACTTTTTATAAATGTTGTTCACACTTTGGATTCTAATTGTACCAAGTTTTTGAGAAATGTTCTCATTAGCCTACTAGCAAAAATGTTGTTATTGTAATGTTGCTAAGGCAAAATGGTTAGCACTTTACCCAAACATTACTTTTTTTTAAGGAATAGACTGTGCCAAATACATTTTTGTTTAATAATAAAGTTAAAGGAATGCATTTTAAAGTCAATTTAACCATGTTTCTCCACTCTGCTCTTTCTGCCAAGAGGAAGGAGAATCTATTTCACATTTACTCTATTTCTGTTATTATTCTAAACAATTCTGGCTTCAAATATCAGCTTCCCTACTTCTTGTGTTCCAGCAGCTCTGTAGTAGCCTATTTCCATCAATAAGGTTATTTTCCATTCTGATATTTATGATCATAAGGAGTTAGATGATGTCTTAAACTTCATATGTAGGATGGGTAAATACCATATCCACAAAGCTAGATACCTCCAATTTAAACCCAGCTGCAAAATATTGACTTCTGATCTACATTTATTATTGTCATCACTTTTAAAATCTCCTCCAATAAAAAGCTCTGAAGACATCTCGTATTATAGAATGGTAAAGTAGTAAATTGTGTCATATTTTTCTCTCTTCTGTATTCCCCCATATGTTCTGTTCTTTGGTCTATATTATTTGTATCTTTTGTACTGTATTATACATCTGAAATAAAAAAAATAAAGAAAAGAAAATGATGAATAAAGCTGTTCTGTACTGTTTGTTGTGCTTTCGTTCTATAATGTATTTATCGATAGGTTCACAGAGGGAACAAAATACACACACTCACACACATCTAAATATATATATATTCCCTAAACAGCTTAAAACTGATTTTCTTTTCTTTCAGGAATCTGTTTCGTTCTGTAACTGATTACTATGTGAACATTTAAAGGTCACAAATGGTGTAGCCTAGACCTACTCATCATAGCTCTGACAGGTTTGTAGCTGCGTTCACCACCTTTCTTTTTTATTTAGTCTGTCCTAAAGCTTTGGCAAGATATTTCAGGTTCTTTTTAAGTGGGAGAACTTGCACAATTGGTGGCTGACTAAATACTTTTTTGCCCCACTGTATTTTATTGTATAGTGTGCATTGTGGAAGAAGGATGTATGCTAAGCCTTTTAGATTGATCAGTTTTATCTAATAAATCTGATTCTGTTGCTTGCTAAATTCCACAGTCACAAATCCAAATATTCAAATCTTAGACTTCTTTTTTTGTTTTAATGAAAAAACTTGAGTAATACTTTATATTTAAAATAAGCTTTCACCCCCGGCTCTTAATGCATGGTTTCTCCTTCTGGAGCATCAGTGAGCGTTTGAAGCTTCTGTAATAGTTGTATGAGTCCCTCAGTTGTCCTCAGTCCTACAGTCATTGATGGAAAGGGTTCAAATACACAAGAATGCTGGAAAACTAAAGGATTTGTGGGACCTGAAGGATTTTTCTGAAGAACAGCAGGCTGTTTAACTTCAGGACAAACAAGGGACTCATGAACAACTATCACTAAACAATAAAACACAAATGTGGATCATTCAGCTAACAACACAGTATTAAGAATCAAACTTTTGAACAGGATCATTTTTATAAATTCAACTATTATTTTCTCTTGTGGACTAACATCTTTATGATCTTATTGAGGTCAGTACTAAATAAACAATAACATGCATTTTGTATGATTCCTCTTATTTTGCTAAAATAATTTACATTTTGCAGATTCTGCAAGGTGTATGTACGCTTTTGACTTCAACTGTGATTGGAAGATTAACATTTTTATCAGATTCAAACAACTGTTTGTTGTCATGTTTTCTGTTTGTGCCTTATAGGTCACACAAGAGAGAGATCTTTCATTTAAATCTTTAATATGTCGACTCAGATTTTCATCGTTTAAAATGTAGAAGTTTTTGTATGAAAATGCCTTCTAATGGATAATATCAATTTTGTTTAATAAAAGTTAGTTTAACAGTTTAGCAAAACTTTAAGGATTTTTATTTTGAACAACAGATCAAATGTTTATCTACCTCTAAAATGTATTTCATAAACATGTTCTACGATCTTTCCATCATGTTTATGATTTTGTTTAGAGATCATAGTACATCAGATATTAAAGTATTCTGTCTGTTTCATCAGTTGACATGGCAAACGGGAATAATTATATTCCGCAATAGGCACAAATGCCTATTCTGAAATAATTCTGTATTTACAGTATTTCTGTATTAATTATTCTGTATTTACAGTATATTTACAGTCAAATACCGTATCAAATATAAAAAATCTAACAGCTAGTATCTTCCATTTAAAATGTCTCAATCTGTAATTAAAAAAATTACTAAATGCTTCAGCAGTCCCACTTTAAATCAAGAATTTGACTTCTTGTCACGATAATCACTGATCCAGCTATGACAACTGCGCATACAAATTCAGATGTTTAGGAAACTCCATACAAAGAAAAAAAGAGTGACTCGCTGACATGCTATGATGTAAAAGAGTTACTTCATCATTCTAAATGCTGCTATTTTTGATGGTTGAAGTATTCTGTACAATTAAAATAAAAATAAAATGACTGTAAGAATGCAACATATCCTGCTTCACAGTCTACAAGGCATTTCCAGTCACTGATTTGCACACAACATGTCTCCTGAAGTCCTGCACATTGCTCAAAATTAATTTACTTTCTCTATAGAGGTGTAACTCCTCTACAAAAACAAAATATGTTTTCCTTTAGCCCATGTCTGACTGTCCACACATAAACGAACGGACACCCATGGATATAATTTTACTTAAAAGGATGCTGTAAACCTCTTTGGGTGTAGTCATCTGTATGATTGTTTCTCCTCAGTGTCTACGCTGAGTTGTAAGGCCCGGGTTAGCTAATGGGTAATGTCCTGAATAGCCCTTTATTCTGTAAAACGTCCCTCCATGGGTCACGAGTGTTTCCGTATCCTGTGATGAAGCGCCTCCGCCTGGGCTTTCAAACTGAGAAACTCCCCTTGAATAAAGTCTGTCAGTGTTTTCCGCATTTCCATCTGTAGAGAAAAATAATGTCGTACTCTGTACTGCAAGACTACTACTACTATTACTATTATTATTATTATCTTTTTAAACACTCTACCACCTACCGGACTTGTGTTGTCAGCTCTCAGGGCATTTACCAGATGTCTGACTGTGAACGGCTTTCCAACTACAACAGTTACTCGCTGCACAAAAGAAAAGTACACTCAAGAGTCAAAACTGTTCTGTAGGTGTGACATTGACAAATATCAGGTATGACACATCACACAAGCAAAATATTTATTGACCTGTCCTACTCGAGGGATGTATGGTGTTTGATTCGGTAAAACATTATTCATACCTGAAAAAATATGGTACATAAACATGCGCTCAAATATGAATTCATGAAGTTATGTGCTACGGTAACAGCTTATGTCATTTGAATGTGCACGTGCCTAGCTTACCTACATGCCACATGGGTAAAATGATTGGGTGAAGAGAGCACTCTGCAATCAAACGCCCGATTCCTGTCAAGGAATAGAAGGATTAACAACCAAACAAATCAGGGTAAAGCAAACTATTTGCAATTATTGGAGCATAAATCTTACCCCATTTTATCCTCATGAACTCTCCAGTCATGTTAACTTTACCTGAGACGAGAAATGTACCATATTTCCTTTAGCTTGTACCACAAACAACTGTCAAGGTTAAAAATATGAGTGTCCTCTGCTGTCTGTACCCTCTGGAAATAAGTGCACCCACTCCCCTTGATTCAGCCTTTCCACGAGGAAATCCATTCCTTTCTGATATACTCCATCTCCTAAAACACAGGACAGTTTAATGCATTCAATGAAATGTACCCTTAAAAAAAGATATTTACAAAAACCTTATCAACTCCAGTGTCTCCTTATATGTTTTTCATACTTGGTTAATATATCAATTAGATTTTAAAAAAGCACTGACAACTGTTATTTTTATCATGTGTTCATGATTATAACATCTAACAGTCAGCTGCAGCCAGATAAATTCCTCTTCTTCTATCACTGTGTTTTAACAATGTTTTCTGCAGCACTGATGAGATTAAGCTTAAACTTAATCTTTACCATCTCTTTCAAGCCATAATTACCAAACTTATCCCGCATACCTTTTAAACACAGGTACCTGTCTCCAATGAAAGGCAAATTATTTTAAGTACATTTTTTTATATAATGACAGTCTATTTGTGCTTTACTTTTTGTGTACAAAAACAAAAACTACTTTACAAAGTTTGATTTTGTTTAATTTAGTCATTTAAAAAAAAAACTGTGGAAAATAAAACACGCTGAGGAAAAAAGCGTGGCATTAGATGAGTTCACCTCTAACAACAGGCACACATTTCCCTCTGCTGAAGAAGCTGGAGTGCAGTTCTCTTGTGAAACAGATGTCAGAGGCAGTAGGTGTCCTGAGCACACACAGACAACAAATATATGATACGATATAAAGTGACGAAACACTTTTACACGAGTCTCCAGATTCTGCTTCATTCACTCACCATCTCATCCTGTTAAAGCTCCACAGATGCCGGAGCTTCAGGACTCCTGTTATCAGAATGAGCACAAACACTTTAAATGCATTTACATTTTCTACTGCCAAATCTACTCTAAAACGTGTTACCTCAGTTATATTAAATGTGCTTTTTTTTGTTTTGTTAAAGCCATGATTTTATAACTCAAAACCAGGTATCTGAGGCTCTGCCTACCCCAGATGTGTGGATCATCCATACAAGATTGATGATTGCACACTGTGATAAGAGGCGTGTCCTGAGGACGCTCATCAACCAGGTCCATCAAAACATCCTGGTTGTGCACCACCAAAGAGTTAAAATAGTCTGCAGAATCAGATAAATTAGGTTGAAGTTAACATCTTTCAGAATTTATAGTACACATTATTCAAAATCTGGATATGGAGAAACAGGCCCGTAGCCAGCTATGAGGTCACAGTAAATTTTTCATGTTCAAAAATAAAATTTGTCCTCTGAATGATTAATTTGTTGTTTAAAACTCCTTATATGAATGTCTGCATGTATAGTTCAGTTTAGACAGTTTGCAAGAATGCTTAGCATCTGTGGTATGAAAATAATCGCTGCGAGACGCTGGCGGAGTGAACAAGCCTCTGTGTTGCCAGATCCTATGTTGTTATAATATAAAGTAATTATAAGCATTTTTGGACTTGTCTTTTCCACTTAATTTGACACTTTAGAAAGTCAATAACGTGGGAAGTTGCAGTTTAGGGTCAGCGATATCTTTATCTTATTTGCAAAACATCTGAAATAATTTCAGTTTATTTCTATTTGTTTTTAGAGCAATATCTGGCAACACTGCATCGCCGGCACTTAAACTGACAGTAATCAAAAAAGCCCACGGACAGATTATTTCTGACAGAATAGCACATTCAGTAAGGGAAACGCAAAAAATATAATTGTATTATCTGTCAGAAACGTTATTAACTAAACGCTGTCAAAAACAGTGGCTTTTAACACTAGTACACAGATCTGCAGAACAAGTAGGTTACAGAATGAAATACACAAACATTAGCCATGAAGAAGTCTATGCCAAGTCGTTCAGTATAGTAGTTAAATTTTCACAAACATTCATAAGAGCATTAGACAAATTCATCATCTATACAGCAATGATTATGAATGAAAACTATAACAGTTATATGTATTGTTGCATGAAAAATAAGCAACTGATAAAATTATCCACCCCATAGTAAAGTATTAACAAATTTTGATGCAAATGATCATCCCTCCAAAACTGGGAAAATATCTTTCACAAACATCTACATGCCTGTCTCTTTTAAAGTGTTCATAGTGTTTATATTGAGTTGTATTTGTAGAGGTTATTATAGCACAATTCATGAGGAGAGACATCAGACTCACTGGTCCAAAGGTAGCTGTATGAGCCCACCATGCCCATGACCACTCTGCTGGATATTCTCCAGCCCAGCCGGGGGCATTGTGGGAAGGGCCACGTGACCTCCAAGGGCATCGCACAGCATTCACCCGCACTGATGAGATATTACAGCGAAGACATAGAGAATACACTGGTTTTCATCGGTTAAGAACAGACTTATCTACTGGCAGGGATACAGTTCAGCTGCTGAGTATATATTTAATCAGATATAGCATGTAATACTTATATATATTATACTTATATATAACAGGGATATATCTGTTTAGCATAAGCAAGAGCTTTATGTCCAAATAAAAACAGAGGAGCAGTGTGGCAGCTGTTAACACAAATTACACAACCTTGAGAAATAGCGTGATGTGTGAAAACACAAAACACGGCGAAAAAACAAACATGACATAAAATCTGCTTTAGTCAAACAATAAGAAACTTCCTCATTTTAAACGTAAACTTATGTAAACAGGGTCATTGTACATGACTGAATTGACTAATGGGTGTAGTTAATTGTTCGCCGCTTTTCTGTAACGGCAACGTTAAACTGTAATGTGAATTTGTTTCATTGTAAAAAGTATAATCAAGAAAATGTAACCCTCCCACCTTCCGTGCCGTCAGCCGATGGCCGCAGAAATGCAGCTGCACCGGAAGTACTATACCACCGCGAGCGATCATGGGAGCTGTAGTTTTGTAGTCGTCATTGTTCTTCTTCTTCTTTTGGTGTTTTATTGCGGTTGGCAAACAAACGATAGGTGCATTCCCGCCACCTACTGGGCTGGAGTCTGGACCATTGATGGAATAGGAAGAACTAAATAAAATAATTTAAAAAACAGAAATACTTTTTTTTAAGTATGTCATTAAAGCATTATATGTTTTATAATGAATCAAGCCATTATTCAACAGAGTTTTAAGTGTAATATTTTCTATCCTCTTTTCTTCCAACAGAATTGCCCTTTCATTATCATAAGCAGAACAATGTAATAGTACATGCTCTACTGTTTCTGCTCATCCACACAGACTACAGATTAATGTCAAGTCTGGTAATGATTGTATCTTCTCTTCTACTACCAAAATTAACTCTTTAACCCAACTTGATTTTGAATATGATAAAGATGTCTTCCTCTCTCCTCCGTATTACAAAGTTCTTGCCATTTCATTTTTATTGCTGCTCTAATTTTAGCCTTAACTTCTTTGCTTAGTGGAATATTAATTTCTATATGTGATCATTTCAGCGCTTGTTTGGCTAAATCATCCACTCCCACATGTGCTGGAACCCACAAGAAACATATCTTAATTCCTATTAGTTTCCTCGACCTTCATGTTTTCACTTTTATAGTAACACCACATCAATCTTAAAACATAAAACTGATGATATTATATTAAAAAGACAAAAAAGAGTGTGGAGGGACTGCTGAAGCACGTTTTTATTTCACATTTTACGTCACATGCGGAAGTGGGGGCATAATAAAAGAAGTCATACTTAAAAGTCTGGCGTGAAGCATAAAAATCAAAATGTTGTATAGTATAATGTCATAAATGCAGAAACCAAGGGCTTAATTTTAAGGATTAGTCAGCGTCAGAGCTTGGAGGCTAACACATTTTAGCTTACACATAATTACTTTTAAATAAATAAATAACTGAAATATTGACTTAACCAACTATGTGTGCGTGTGCCCTTATGAAAATAACCGTGGTTTTGTTATAGTAAAAGTGTTGTAACCATGTTTTATTTGGCATATTGATTACCGTGTGTAAAAGCACATTTTTACTACAAATACCATGGTTAAACTGTGGTTAGTGATTCGAAACCATGGTTAATTTGTGGTTACCATGGAGGGTAACCACATAACGTTTTTTTTTTTTTTTTGTAAAGCCATGGTTAATTTTCGTAAGGGAGTGTGTGTGTGTGTGTGTGCTTGGTATTCCCTATGTTATGGGGACCAAATGTCCTCACAAGTATAGTACCAGTAAATTTTGACCTTGTAGGGACATTGTTGGTTCCCGTGAGGAAACAAGCTTATAAATCATACACAATGATCTTTTTTTTTTTAATCTTTTTTCAAATCTACAAATGCAGAGTGTTTTGTGTGAGGTTTAGGTGTAGGGTTTGGGTAAGTGGATAGATAATACAGTTTGGACAGTAGAGAAACTATTACGCCAATGAAATGTCCCCATAAAACATAAAAAACTAGTGTGTGTATTAGGGTGGCCCTTATTTTTTAAAGACTTAAATAGTAACATTTCTAAAGATTGGTTTAATACTTTTTTTTTTTTTTACAAATATACATAAGTTGTCTCCTAATAAATTTCACACAGTTTTCAGCTCAGACTGTATGTCCTCGCTACAGAATGGGCCTTAAGGGACAGCTGTCACCATATAAACTCACTCACATTATACTTTCAGGGTTTGCAGTAACAAAAGTAGCATCGGGGGGAAAAAAGGTTGTTTAATATCCACTGGCAAACCAACTCCTTATTCTAAATGTGCCATTATTAATTTTCCTTGTTCAACTCTTTATTCCATTATTTAACTCCTTATTGTAAATGATCTGTTACAATGATGCTTAAATCTGTTGCTATTTGTAAATGTTCCCCCATCTAGATTCTAGACCATACCAAAGGGGTTATAATACTATTTAATAATACTACTTTAAAACAAAATTTTCCCTAAGAACAAGTTGAAATTGAAGAGAGTAATAGGTCTCCAAATCCGTGTATCATTCGATCAATCATTTTTTGATTTAATATTGAAAGTAGAAAAATTAGAAAATGGCTCCTTTTTCATTTTTTCGTTTTTTTTCCAAAAAACGAAAAAAGAGAATTCAGCTTAAATTTACATTTTTCGTTCATGGGTGGAAAAATTAATAAACAGCTTGAATATTTGATTTCTACATGTGGGCAGGAATTAAACGCTCCTTTCTGCTGATTGGTCAGCCGAAGATCAAACCGTGCCATCATCAGTTCTTCTGCAGTATCACGCAGCAGAATAATAGTCCTCTGCTGCTGCAGTTGTACGGATTAATAACCCATTTTATCAATTTCATATTTTTCTCATCAAACAGACTAATGAATAGCTCAACACAACTCGTACCGGGGCAGAGTCTAGACAGGTCTTTCTTCTGTGTAGACCAGCAGTTCTTAAAGTGATAGGGGGTCCAAGAAATAATATAGCCTTAATATTGCAATAGCCTAAAGTTTTTATCATGATACATAGGCCTACTGTGATTTATTCCAAAGTGACTTATATGATGCATTTAATGTAAATCTAAATGAAGCCTTTTAAAAGACAAGTATTCCCTGTGGTTCATGTTTGTGGCATGCACCAGAAAGATGCTCAGCTGATGCAAAGAATAGAATTTATATCTACACATAAGAAAGTCCTGTCTAGACAATGCCCCGGTACGAGTTGTGTCGAGCTATTCATTAGCCTGTTTGTTTGATGAAAAAAAGATTAAATGTAGTTGCAATAAATGCGTTAAGAATCCATACAACTGCTGCAGTGGAGGACTATTATTTTGCTGCAGAAGAACTGATGACGGCACGTTGATCTTCGGCTGACCAATCAGCAGAAAGGGGCGTTTAATTTAATTAATAATTATTTATTTCACTGTTTATATTACAGAGCCATTGTTTTTGATTCAGAACTCCAGGTATGTAAAGCTTGATGCATCGCACCGGTCATGGTGCTACTGTGTTGGAGAGCGGAGCGAGGAACGAGGAGACCAGGAGTACATCAACACAGCAGATTTTAATTGTAACCAGGAAAACACACGTAGCAGATGAGGTAGACATAAACAGACATTCACAATACCGGACGAGGAAGAATGGAAACACACACAGATTAAATAATAAGGGAGCTAATGGGACACACCTGGGAACAATAGAACAAAAGGGGGAACACCTGGAAACACAATCAGGACAGGAACAGGAACAGGAAGACCATATAAGGACATGAACATAACCTGGAGCACGTGGGGGAAGAAAACACACAGAGACACGGAACAGAGTCTGACATTACTCCCCCCTCCCAGAAGGCGCATCCCGCGCCATAACAATTCCACCAAGGAGGGGGGGTGGGCGCCCTGGAGGTACCTCCAGGACTGGGAATACCTCCAGGGTGGATCAGGCAGTCCAGGGTGCCATGGCGGCACAGGTGTTTTTATTTACCTTTGCGTTTTTTGCTGATTGTGTCAACTTTTATTCTTTTTTCCTTGTTACAAAGAGTCCATGAGGTCTTTTTTCCCCCCCTGTTACAAAGAGTCCATGAGTCCATTTTCATTTGATGAAAGTGTTTGTGTGGTTAAAGGGCATCGTAGGCTGAACAAGTATCTGGTAGCTGGAACATGATGACCCTTGTTATCATCAAACTTTGATTTGAGCACAATCTCTTGGGGTTTGAACTTGTTTCTTTTGTAGTGAAAAGCACTTTAATTGAGCTGTAGACTTGCCCCCCCCCCCCCCCCCCCCCCCCACAAAAAATCCTTGAGGAGAATATCGTCTTTAGAGGCCCTCAGTAGGCCTAACTCGGGAACAAGCCCTGGGCTTGACTTGGCGACTGGAGTTCTCCTTGGGCTCGACATGGGAACTGGAGCCCTTTCTGTGCTAGACTCGGGGACTGAAGCCTTCTCTGGGCTAAACTCGGGGACTGGAGCCCTCTCTGGGCTAAACTCGGGGACTGGAGTCCCCTCTGGGCTAAACTCGGGGACTGGAGTCCCCTCTGGGCTAAACTCTGGGACTGGAGCCCTCTCTGGGCTAAACTCGGGGACTGGAGCCCTCACTGGACTAGACTCGGGGACTGGAACCCTCTCTGGGCTAAACTCGGGGGCAGGAGCCCTCATCCAATACCGGACGAGGAAGAATGGAAACACACGTGGCTTAAATAATAAGGGAGCTAATGGGACACACCTGGGAACAATAGAACTAAAGGGGGAACACCTGGAAGCACAATCAGGACAGGAACAGGAAGACCAAATAAGGACATGAACATAACCTGGAGCACGTGGGTGAAGAAAACACACACAGACACGAAACAGAGTCTGACAGCACCCACAAGAATAAAGAGTCTGAATATTTACATCAGAGTGATATTACAATTTTTCATTTTTAATAAATTTATCATCATACAGTTTACATAGAGATGCAAGTGAGCTGTTGTAAAGGTAACCAGCTATATATACAGTACGATACAAAGATTGTGATTTGCACACATAGTAATTGGTCTATAATTACTATAAATTTTTTTATACACCGAAGTAGAAAATAATCTCACATGAGAGTTAAACCATGATTTTCTTTCTAATTTAATCATTATTATTTACACATTTAGCAGATGCTTTTATCCAAAGCAACTTACAGTGCATTTAGGCTATACACTTTTTACCAGTATGTGTGTTCCCTGGGAATTGAACCCATAACCTTTTGCGCTGCTAACACAATGCTCTACCACTGAGCCACAGGAACATCTTTCTTCTTCCTTTTCATGACAGTTCCACTAATGCATTCAAATTACATATTATTAATTTTTATATTTGCTTTTATAATTTTATTATTACAATTATTCAATTGAAAATAATTAGCATAAGATAACAAATAAGAGAGACATATGTAAGAGTGCATCATTCAAAAGTAACATACATTACTGTAAACTTTCTTTGGATAAGGCACAGAATTCTGTCATATGTTCTAAATTAAATGGTAAAGAAAAGAGAAAACATACAAATCTAAGTCTTTCTGCCCCTTACTGAAGACATGCAAATGAAAAATGTCTAAAATGACACCAAAAAGGGCTGTAAAACAATGCTACATAGAAAAAAAAATGGTATTCAAATATCAGTCGTATCAGTCGTAACTGTGAAATCACCAGTCTGGAGCAATGTAGTTTAAGCACTTTAGCGCAACCTCAAAGCCTAGAAAACAAGCCTGCAAGCAGGACAAACAGAGAGAGTAACACTATTAAGAGAAGAAAATTTTAAAACATATTAACACTAATTTTAGCATTCAGAATACGTTGAATAGCAAATGTATCATTGGCCTATTACAAAATGCACAGTTGTAAGAAAATGTTTGTAAAACTTAGAATTTAGAATTGTTAGAATTTCACCTGTAGGTGACGGAATAAGAATAAGTTGAAACAGAACAGGGTACCTTGTTTTTCCTACCCTGGTTAGTTATCTAACTAGCAGTTTATGGGGCCCATCAGACCTACACTGGAGCCTCTACGCAATGTTCGTTTTTGCGTCTGTTGTTCTACAGTGGTGTGTCTGCATCGTTCTGCAAGTACACAGCCAAAATATGGTTTGCCAGTGTTGACTAAAGGTTTGCAAAATGTGTTTGAATTGGATTACAAATCTTACAAATGTTCTATGAGTGTATCTAAATGTAAATGTGTTTTTATATGCTGCTCTGTAGAGCTAAGATCTGCAAAAGGCCAGTCAAGAGACTGATAGGGGCCTCAAAGCAGCATGATTTACCTTAACTGCAGGAAGTTTGAGAATTAATCAGAATATGATATTAATAAAAGTCTGTTTTATGTTGCTACATGTCCATATGTTTGTGCTCAAAGAGACTTGGTGACCAGATGATAAGATCTAACTCATGGAGCCTTTAATTCTACTAATTAAGCTTGGGCTGTCAAGCGATAATTTTTTTAAATCTAATTAATTACATGATGTGCCAATTATTTTAATGATTCTAATTTATCATTCATCCGTTTTGGCTAAGAAATTACCCCCCAAAAGAAGACACCACCTACATAACCATAAACTTGTTTGAGAGGGTTGCATAATTAGGCCTTTGATGTCATCTTACAACAAAAGCACTAGCAGTTTGCTAAACATTACTGGGACTTTCATTGGAACCATTGCTATTTATTTCGTGACCAAAACACAGCTGTTTTTTTTTTTTTTTAGAAAAAATTACAGATACAAGAAACATATGTGGGTTTTGATGGCCAATAATTGTGGCACACATATATTTAAAGAATATGTATTTTGTATTTTTTTCCCCTTCAATTATTTTATTTCAATTTTTTTTAAAAAGTCTATTTTGAATGAAAAACCAATAAGATAAACAGCAAAGACATTTTTCCAAAGACTATTTGTTCACATTTACCAAGAGTGCATATATTAGTAAAGGACACGGAAAGACGCATTATCCATTATTGAGCAAGTACATGAAAATCAATGTTCAAAACAACATTCTTGCAAATTCTGTAAAGCTAATGTCTTATTCTTGTGTTTATGCCATGCCCGTAAATACAGAAAAGAAGGTATATCTACTATACAGTGTGTTAGGCAGATATGATACTTACTCATATTTCTTTTTTGATATACAATAACACTTTTTTGGTAACACAATACTTAGATAAGAATTGCCCAGCTACCCACACACGATCTAGCATACTTTACTGAGACTATACAGCAGTGTGATCACCTGAATTGGCTCATTAAAATGCCCTTGGCTACCCTACTCTCCATCATCTGATAAAATACTGCTGCTATAATCTCCAGAAAGTGTATGCAGATGACTCATTTAAATGAAAATCTGCCTACATTTAAATGTTTGTAAATTAGTAAACTAGTTTGCTGATGGTTAGTTAATACGGGGTATATACAGGAATCATGGAGTTAAATTTAATACCTTTTAAGACCTTTTTTTAAGACTCTTTCCATAAATTTTATGACCTCATCGCCAGTCCAAGTTTTAACCGGTTACATCGGCAACACTTTAACCTACATTTATTATATATTGATTATAAGATATAGCACAGCTAAACAGACTTACTTTGTGATAACTCCTTATCAATACAACATAATTCAGAAGTGGGGAACGAAGTACAAGAGAATTAATTGAGTGACTAACCCAATGCAACCCAAGAAACAAGAATTAGACCAATAAACAAAACAACTGACAAAACTTATTGAGGAGGGTAAATAAAGCTCTCCGAGCTAACGGGGCAATGAGTTCACACGGTATATTCAAAATACGTATTTGTAACATCAACTCTTATAACTGTCTGCAAACCATAGCTGTTTTGTGGAGCACTTCTCATGACAAACACCTGACTGATCAGACAGTTTAGCTGTGATAACGGAGTGCTTGATTTGATGCAGACTTGACAGAGTGTCAGTAATACTGTACCTGATCATGTCTGAATGATCATTGAAGGTAAAATAATGATCACAACTATTACATCATTTTAATTGTGCATCCCAAGCCCATGCCAGTAATAAAAAACAGCCCAAAGTAGCGCAATTACCATGTCCCAAATATAAAAATGTAATTTCCATACCTAAAATACATATTTTACAGTCACTGTTATGCACATTTATCATAAACACAGCTCAAATGCTTCCTACTAGTGTGGCCCAAAACATCTAGCACAGTTTTATTACAGGTAGAATGCAAAATGTTTCAGTACAAGCATTTCAACCAAATGTAATTTATGCAATATTTTAAACCTTTAACCCACTGGGGAAAATCAACCCATGGCAACAGTTTAAAAGCAGCCCAATTTCGTGGAAAAACAACAACAACAACAACCCTGCATCCAACACGAACTGCAGAAGTCAGATTTGCCTGATCACGGGTCAAAAATAAGGAGAGATAACTGACAAGATGTTGGAGGATTTGCTCCTCAACAGATCCCAAGCTCATTAACAAATATTTTTTATCGTAAGATGTGCTCCCTTTACACCGTGCGCGCGAAGTGAAAGTGAACTGCGACTGTGACTGCGAGCGCTCATTCAAAAGGGGTTTAAATACGCCACATATTGATAGCGGCGCCCTGATGCGTGAAAATAATATACAATATTAGAATGTTTGTGGGAGCGCACACAAAAATCGCAGGAGCGGATGGGAGCATGCGATAATGGTCAGAAATTCAGCGCGAGCGGGATCAACAAGCCCCGCGCCATCACGCTGCAGTCAGCCAGTGAGCGCCTAACAGATGACGTCAAATCTTGCGGGATTCCAAACAACACAGAACCTCACTATTCGGACAAATATACATAATGAAAAGAGGATACAAAATGTAATACCTTGGAAAATGGCATTTAAGACTTTTTAATACTTATTAAGGGCCTTAATTTTCTCTTAATTGATTTATCAACTTGTACTACTTTTTAAGACCCCACGGACACCCTGTAATATGATGCAGGCTTTTGCAGTGAAATACCACACAAAAAATACAAGCAACTGTTTAGTGAATCTCCACTGGCTCTCTTTTTATAGTTTTATTTGTGTCCCTAGGACACAATGTGCAGCCATTTTATGGCATATGAGTCATATAATTATGACATAAGTCATAAAAACAATGGCACATTCAGCAGTGTGTGTGGTGTACCTGTTTGGTAGTTTGACTTAAGCACATCTGCAGGCAGAGCAATCAGCCAGTTTAACATGCCAGCAATCCCACCTGCAAGAAGAACTCTGGATGTGCTGAGATGATGAACACTTGGAAGAAATTAAATGAACATTAGTTCTAAATCCTGATAGTGTTTATAGCTAGAATAACAAAGTAGTGACTCTCACCACTCTCCCTCTGGGGTCAGAGACTGTTTTAAGTATTCATAAGTTAGAAAGTATACACCATTTGAAGGCACATCTAAAAAAAAAAAAAAGATGCTTTCATAAAGGCCACCTATTAATTTTAGTTTACATGTCAGTGAACATATCATGTCACACATGTCACAATATCACACACAAATACACACACACCTCTGATTAGAGTAAGAACAGTGCCCTTGTAGACACTGCGAATTCCCTGTTCCTTATAAAGTCTCAGTGCACAATCCACTGGTCCAGTGTACTTCAGCTGACTGGCCGAGGACTGGATCTAAAACACATATGCATATGTCAATAAACACAAATCATAACATTACAGGATTTTACATGATTAAAGAGGTCATAACCTGAGGAATCATAATTCCCTTGATCTTTTGACAAGTAAGAGATTATTGTACTATAAAAACATCCTTTAAGTTTCAGAACTCGTTACTTTCTCATTAGTCTAAAAACAGCTTTTATTGAATCTAGTCTGCCAAAACAACAGCTTGTGGAATGTTCTACTCTATGATGTAATAGAGTGGATAAGCATCGCCTCCACAGAAGAAGATCAACACCTGCTTCACATCACTGACTGTTTAGACCCACCCACCGATTCTACATCGCTGCCTGTTTAGCCCCACCCACCGATTCTACATCGCTGCCTGTTTAGCCACGCCCACCAATTCTACATTGCTGCCTGTTTAGACCCACCCACCGATTCTATATTGCTGCCTGTTTAGCCCCTCCCACCGATTCTACATCGCTGCCTGTTTAGCCCCGCCCACCGATTCAAGCATGTAGTGTAAATAACCAGAGAGGCAAACCCAGGTCTATGCAGAAACCAAACGATAAACATGCTCCGAACACAGTCTTGGCACTTGGCAGTGCCAAGGTGTGGAAAAACACAGTTTTGCATTGCCTTCCTTCTGATCCTAACATTAGGAAAGAGTGGACTTTATTTTTAATGATCCAGATTTTTAAAGATCCAGACCACGTCAATAAGAAATTGGTCCTTTGTTCACTTAATTTTACCACGGATTTGTTTACAAATAAGGAACAATTCGACGCGGGAATTTCAGAAAGATTTAAACTAAAAGACGATGCTGTGCCGACTATATTGGATCCGACAGTAATGTCGCAACACACAAGTGTGAGTAACTATTTTTATTATGTGGTCACTATTGCTTTGTCTGTTATACATATCATTTGATATGTATTGAATATTTATGCGTTTTGCGCACAGCAGCGTCCATCGGTGAAGGATGTAGGCTGTCAATCATACACAGCTATTAGCCAATCATAGCAGTGTGCTTTTACTTCCGAGTCTACAATCCACTGCGCCTATTCATACAGAGCTTCAGATGAGGGGGTTAAAAACAGGACAGAAAATAGCCTGTTACTTCTAAATTATGATGTTGTTTCGTTTTGACTTCTTAGAGTGACAAATTAACCAAATTGACAGCCTTCTGTTATAGTTCTCTGCTTTCTGGCTGTAAAAAAGGTTTACAGTGAATGAACATCCAGTGTGCTAATACAATGTGGCTATGGTAATGTGATAATTGTTTAAAAATGTGTTCTTTTGTTTGTTTGTTTTTTTAAGAATATTTTTTTATTCCTGAGTGTTTTATTACCATGCTAATGGTGTCTATGGACACAGGTGTATTTATGACAGTAGTGTGTTTGCCCTGCCTGAAGTAAACACTTGATTCTCTCGCCCGGGGCCACGATCACAGTGGTGAATACTCCTGCCAGCATCCCCGCCAAGTAGATCTGTGTGTTCCTGACAGAGGGTCAAATAAAGTCATAAAAAGGAGAAGCAGAAAAGAGAAGCATCAAACTATGTTGTCTCTACAGCATTTATTCATATATACAGTATATAAAACTGTGAACAAGCCAAATGCAGCAGCACATAAAGATAAAAAATACCCACTAGTTTTTATTAAGACTAGACACTTTTATCTCGAGACTCACCTTAGAAATTCAAATTGTTAAATGTGGCATATATTCAGCACAGAGTTGACATCACAAACATCCCCTACTAACGTACTAACGTGATTGGTATGGTGCGGTCACTTTGCAGAAATTCCTTTCCCAGCCCAAAGCCAAAGAAATTCAAAGCCATCATTGGGGTAACACCGGCTAGCGGGACACCCATACCTTTATACAGGCCAAATATTCCCTGCAGACAATAAAACAGGGTAAAGGTGATTGGAAGTGGGGCAGAGAAAGAGAGAGAGTATGGTAATCAAATCAGTGCTTCTCAACCACAGAGTTACATGCCTGTTGTGATAAATATGCAGACAGAAAGAAGGCAAAATAAATATGCTTTTTAAAATCACTTATCATTTATTTTGTTGTTGATTTAAAGTATTTTTGGGCAAATTCATCTATCACTCGTCATATCCAAATAGGTTTATCCCAAGAGTTGTTATGACTGGAATAAATGTACTGATAATTTAAGCTGAAGACCTTTTTTGTTAAATTTGAATTATAAACAAATTTGCTACTGTGTCTGGTTGGCTGATGTCCAATGTGAAATCTGAAACCTGACCAAAATCCTGTAGCAAAACCAGCTGAGAGTCACTGAGCAAAATCACCAAAACTGCTCAAACTTGGTATTAAATGTCAAGAAAAAGGTCTTGTGGTCAAGAAAGGTCAAGGTCTTGTCAAGAAAGGTGCTGTTTTGCGAACTTTCACTGGGTTTATCTAATGAAATAGACACATGTCCTCTCTTCCCAACACTGCCCTCTTAAAGGGGTCATATGATGCGATTTCAAGTTTTCCTTTCTCTTTGGAGTGTTACAAGCTGATTGTGCATAGATAAGATCCCTGAAGTTGCAAAGACTAAAGCCTCAAAACCAAAGACTCCCCCCTAAAACGGCTCGTTCTAACACG
>NW_015506427.1:144102-148965 GCF_001515645.1 Sinocyclocheilus grahami | reverse complement strand
TGTGTGTGTGTGTGTGTGTGTGTGTGTGTGTGTGCGTGTGCGCACACGCACGTGTGTGTGTGAGATAGAGAGAGAGAGACAGGGTCACATCACACTGGAGTCAGCTGTCTTAACCGTGGCTTGTGTACTGCAAACACATACCAGCTTCATCACTGTGTCTGTCACGCGACTCTGTTCCCCTTTCCGGCTCTGTCTTTACATTTATTTTGAAAGATCAAACTTGCAATTATGGTAAGGGGCGTTACATTTCCGACGCGTGCTTGCAGTGTTCGGCCAATCACAATGCACTGGGTCAACTGGCCAATCAGAGCAGACTGCGCTTGTCGGAAGGAGGGACTTTGTAGAAAACGAAGCGTTTGAGAGAGGCGGGGCATAGAGGACCTACAATAATGTACAGTATTTGAAAAATAATGTGTTTTTTGAACATTAAAGCATGTCAACATATTCTGTTACACCAAATACACAAAATAATGATCTTTAAAAAAGCATCATATGACCCCTTTAAGACCAGTCCATCAACCTAATGTCAGTAAACCCTGAAGATGCCAGGTTTTGTGTGTGCTTGTTTTGGGTAAAATGCATGTGCTGCTCCCCTGACTCTTTACAGTGTCTAGGGGTGTCACAGTAACAGAAGTGATTTCCATGACACCTATTTCAGTAATAAACGGTATCTGTCATGTAGTGGGGACACTTTATGTGTGCTATAACAACAGCATTTGCTTACAGAAAGCTATTACCTCTTTGGATACAGTCTTTCGTAAGCAGTCATATGTTCCTCTGTAGACAACACATTTCTGTGTTTGCAGACGGACCTGTGGAAACATGAAAATTCACATGGTATAACTCACAGCAATGACACATTGATCTTGGGGGTGTCTTAACAACAATGTGAGATAAAGCATGGTCTAACAAATACTGATAAAGCGCTATGTCAGAAGAAACAGTCGTTATCTGTGCCATTTGCTCCCTCTGTGTCTTTAGATAACATATCACTATAGTCTCGAAAGGTCTTATTGCTGAAACTTCTGCGTGAACATATAACTTCAGTTGTCTTCGAAACATTAAACAAAAATGCAAAGCCATCAGTTATTAAAAGCTTTGTGAAACAATACACATTTTTAAGTCTATGATGTAAATGTTTGGCAGCTGAGGGAATTCTGTCACATGAACCAGAACAGAATGAATGTTACACTGTAATTATGATGTATTCAGATCTTGTAGTTGTACTGTAAGTATTTTTCTATTTACTTATTATAGTGACAAACAGTTCGTCTAGATGAATGTAAAACATTGAAAGTATCACCTCAATACACTCCTATTTAATCATGCTAAAGCAGATAAAAATAATTACTATGTTATAAATTACTCCCTTGTTAATGCATCCTTATTTTCATGACTCTTATCATGAAGCTTTCTCCTCTTGGGTGAAGTTTTACCTTGATAGTGTCCAGCGGGTGTCCAGCGAATAAGAGACAGAGCCCACCGACCCCTCCAGCCACAAAGTTCTTCAGAGGAGAAACCCTTCTGTCTGGCTCTACTGCATCCATCATCACATCTGTGCTGACCGTTCAAGAGCACTTCAGGAGCTGTCCGTGTGCTCTCTTATACGATCATCTGCTTTGAATGGACTTTTACCACTATTTCCCTGAGCTTGCAGAACCTCATTCAATCCAGTTGCCTCCTCTAACGGGCATAGATGTGAATTGCATGATCGCATGATTCGCGTTCCTATTGCTAATAAACTGGATGCTTTTTACGTTGTCTTGCTTTTATATGAAAATAAATATGATAAACAAAGACATCAAAAGTAGTTATTTAATTCCACAAGACGTGTTTTCCGTTCATTTTAGTTTAATGCAGACTTGCAAAAACACGTGGTAAATAGATTTTTTTATTTTACAACCGTTTATATAAGCAATAAACCCCGTGAAGCCGTGGTTTACAGTGAATGTATAACAGCTAAGGGGCGTTGTTTACGGTGGCCGAGAAGTGCAGAACAAATCCCAATTCTGAAAACAAAATTACAAATTACAAACGCACATGCAAGTTTAAAAAACAAAATAACAATTCAGAAAACATTATAACAAGTCAGAAAACACAACGACAAATCCAAAAACAAATTAACAAGTCAGAAAACACAACGACAATTCAGACTCACCGGAAGAGGTAGGTATAGTTTGAGACAGTGCCATTGGTTTGGGATTACTCACCGCTGACTGGACGAGACATCTGTCAATCAACGTGAACCAGCCGAAGAACAGCAGAGTCGTGGTAGAAAGTTCGGAGATGGTATTGAAGTAGCTCAGTTTAAATGTATTGTGTACATCTTCAGCTCCAGTGGTGCAGATGGATAAGCGCTTGTCCTTGGCCTTTTGACGCGATCGACCCGGGTTCGATCCCACCTTTTGCCACACTTTTTTTCCCTCCCTTTTCAAATCTCGTATCACATCGTAAAGGCATTTATTTTCAATAAAAATTAAGGAAATAATCAAAAAGTTGAAAATAAATTATCGGGTAGGGTTAGGGTGGGTGTAGGGAGGTCTTTATAGTACCAATAAGGTGGCGTCCATTTAATAATTTAAATTTAAATTATAATTAACACTCAACATGTTATTATTGCATACTGTTTTATAATGTACTACAATACTGAAGTGCAGATAATTGCCACTATTTGCAACAAGTAGTATACTTGATAGTAGAAATCCTGCTATTTTAACATAGTGTAACTAGGTATTCGCACTTAGTGTAAATAGCATATTGCTAAAAATACTGCTATTTTCACTTAGTGTAAATAGAATCCATTGCTAATATGAGATTTGAAAAGGGAGGGACAAAAAGCTCAGCAAAAGGCAGGTTCGAACCCGGGTCGATCGCGTCAAAAAGTCAGTGACATGCACTTATCCATCTGCGCCAGTGAAGCGGATATTTCACAACAACTTTTTAGTAAATGTAAATAGACACCCTGTATTTTTTATTCCATAGTAAGGGCAAGTTTGTAATTTGTTATTTTGTTTTCATAATTGTGATTTGTTCTGCACTTCTCGGCCACCGTAAACAATGCCCCTTAGCTGTTATACATTCACTGTAAACCACGGCTTCACGGGGCTTATTGCTTTTATAAAACGGTTATTCCATATACGAAGTTAGGTTTCACAAAATAAAACAGAGCAAATAAAGTGTAATGATATTAATAAAAACAGTATTCTTCCGCCAAACAATGTAGTTCCTCAGAAACAGTTGTGGGTCCCAACACACAAACTAAACAAAGGTGTGTGTTTGTCGAGGCAGGCATACACAGTGCGATTCTGAAGGTCGGCACGTCGTGAGCTCTGGCACGATTGAGTTTATCCGAAAATCGTACGGACGAAAACCAAGGACATGACAAAGAGAATGGCTGAAAAGCAGAGAAAAGCATGGACTTTCTGTTCTTCATAAAGAACTCGAGGGAGTACCCAGTCAACACCTGAGATCATGTGATGCTCACAGTGACATCCCACGATCCTCATACTGTGATCCTCACGGTGTGAGTACTATATGAAATCATTGTGAGTTGACACGATCCTCATACTGTGATCCTCACGGTGTGAGTTCTATATGAAATCATTGTGAGTTGACACGATCCTCATACTGTGATCCTCACAATGTGAGTAATAGGTGAGCTCATTATGAACTCAAATGATCCTTATACTCTGATCCTCACGGTGTGAGTTCTATATGAAATCATTGTGAGTTGACACGATCCTCATACTGTGATCCTCACAATGTGAGTAATAGGTGAGCTCATTATGAACTCAAATGATCCTTATACTCTGATCCTCACGGTGTGAGTTCTATATGAAATCATTGTGAGTTGACACGATCCTCATACTGTGATCCTCACAATGTGAGTAATAGGTGAGCTCATTATGAACTCAAATGATCCTTATACTCTGATCCTCACGGTGTGAGTTCTATATGAAATCATTGTGAGTTGACACGATCCTCATACTGTGATCCTCACAATGTGAGTAATAGGTGAGCTCATTATGAACTCAAACGATCCTCATACTGTGATCCTCACAATGTGAGTAATAGGTGAGCTCATTATGAACTCAAATGATCCTTGTACTCTGATCCTCACGGTGTGAGTAGTATATGAAATCATTGTGAGTTCACACGATCCTCATACTGTGATCCTCACGGTGTGAGTAATACATGAGCTCAGAATGATCTCAAACGATCCTCATACTGTGATCCTCACAGTGTGAGTAGTATATGAAATCATTGTGAGTTCACACGATCCTCATACTGTGATCCTCACGGTGTGAGTAATACATGAGCTTATTATGAACTCAAACGATCCTCGTACTCTGATCCACACGGTGTGAGTAGTATATGAGCTCATTATGAACTCAAACGATCCTCATACTGTGATCCTCACAATGTGAGTAATAGGTGAGCTCATTATGAACTCAAATGATCCTTGTACTCTGATCCTCACGGTGTGAGTAGTATATGAAATCATTGTGAGTTCACACGATCCTCGTACTCTGATCCACACGGTGTGAGTAGTATGTGAGCTCATTGTGAGTTTCAAATTTTGAGCAGGTTGAGCGAAGGCAGTTCAAATATTAGTTACCGGGGATAAGATCATCTACATCTTGGTTAAGATTACTAAACTTTTCACACCTACAGCACACATTACATCCACTGATGCAGAAATGTTCTACATGCCTAAAGTATATAGAGAGATAAACCTTATAAACTGCTTGATTTTGTGTAACAGCTTAAAATATAATCTGCAAATACAATAAACTATAGCATTCATTTAGATCTCTCTCTACAGAAAGGATTTTGCAGGTTTTAGTACAATGTTATTTAATA
>NW_015506427.1:98303-143441 GCF_001515645.1 Sinocyclocheilus grahami | reverse complement strand
AAGGATTTTGCAGGTTTTAATAAAATGTTATTTAATAACATTAGTAAGCTAAATAAGAATATTTCCAGTATGTGCCTCAGGCTTGCAAAGTATCGTCAACTCCTTTATGAGCATCAACGGTAATCCTCGGCAAACTTTCAACACTTCGACGGTCAGCAAACTTTGGCTGTGCGTCTTGCGTCATCAGCCTGGAACTAAAGTTCAATTCAGTTCAGTTACTTCCTATGAACAGGCTCAAAGAACAATTTGTTCAGAAATCGAACATCAAATTTGAAGCAAAAGCAATCATTAAAGCATATATTGTTAAGGAGTGGCAACAAAAATGGGATACGGGAAACACAGGACATCATCTTTATAAAATACAGCGAGAAGTAGGAGTAGTGATGATATCAAAATTTGATCAAGTTTAAGGGTTGGTCACATGTTGAATAAAACTTTAAAATGAATCAATCCAACAGGATTATGTGAGCAGTGTTGCACACTTGAAATACGAGACTATAGACAAGCGTAATGAAATGAAGATCAGGTTCATCTTTAATAAACAAAACAAGTGAAGACAAAACGGAGCAAACATGGCACATCTCTCTTTCTTGCTCATTGCAGAATGTTCAGGACCCCAAAACTTTTTCTACCTGCCCCACTTGCGCCTGATAGTGCTATGTGTCTTTCACAATGCCCTTGAATCAAAATAAATTAATAGTTGTTAGCACATTAGTCAGGTTCATGTGTTAGCCAGGTACATGTGAACCAGCCATCTTGCCAGCTGAGATTAGTTAAGTTAATTAGCTAAGCCAGGAACACACTACACAACTGTACGGCTGGATATGAACGTAATTTGATACTTAAAACTGATCACACCCAAATGTGTCAGAGCCATTTGTGTTCAGTTGGTGTTTACAGTCAGCATTTAAAATCATAAGTGTTTTCAGTTCAGTCTTAGAATGATTCAGTTAGTCGTTAAGTGTGTCCCTGGCTTTAGGTTGCATATCAGTATTTATGATTTGTTATACTTCCCAAATCAGATCATTACTAGACTACATTACTACCTCGGGATCAAATTTCAGTAACTATACAAGCATGTTTTGTGGAAGCATGGATGCATGATTTGTTTCATATTTTGTTTAACTAATAGTTATTTTCACCTGTTAGGTTGTTAGTAACTGATTGCAATGACATATTGTTCTCTGTGTTTCAGGATGTGTCAAGTCTTTCCAAGGGGACAAAGAAATCGAAGTTAAGAATAGAAAAGGAGTCATCAAAACAATACCAGAAGCAGACTGTATCTGTTAAATTGAAATGTCTGTCAAATGCCAACACCAAACTGAAAATAAATCAAAATGAACAAGGAAACCGAATTGTAGAAATACTTTGAAGGAACATTGTGACCACAGTATGAGTACAGTGAGTGTGCAGTGACCTCACATTGTGACCAATGAGCGCACAGTGAGTATGCGCAGTGACCTCACATTGTGACCACAGTATGAGTAAAGTGAGTGTGCAGTAACCTCACATTGTGACCACAGTATGAGTGTGCAGTGACCTCACATTTACCATAGTATGAGCACACAGTGAGTGCGCTGTGACCTCACATTGGGAACATAGTATGAGCACACAGTGAGTGCGCTGTGTGGTTACACTTTTAGCTCACTGTGACACACACATTGTGACTACACCATGAGAATCGTGTGAGCTCATGGTGACATCATTGTGAGATCAAAATGTTGACTGGGTAGGCCATTTCTGAATTTCTGCTCGTTTTGCCGGAAATACAACATGTTCATTCATAAAGCTGAACGGCAAATTTGGCACATTCGGAATAACAACTAAAAAAATAAAACTGTATAATTAAACAAAAATTATTATAGACTATATGGTTTTTGTCATCTTCTGATTGCCGCGACTATGGAATAGGGACGGGCGTATCGATGCGACTCAAACAAAAATATCGATACTAAGGTTCGCTTTATTTACCAGTGGTTTTGTTTATTTAACAAAATAAATAAATAATAATAATGCGTACAATATGCATTGAATTGGAAGAATAACCTTTGTTAGCGAGTAATTGTGTAGGATATAACTATTTTCCTGCTCATTTGAACACACGCAAATGTTGCAAGACAGAACTAATCAATCACAGAGAGCATTCACTCACTTCTAAAAGTGCATTCAAACAGGGCTGCGTTTCCCAAAAGTATCATAAGAAAGCATTAAAGCTTTTGGGAATGGCAGCCCTGAACAATACTTATCAGAGAATAGAAATAAAAAGATAAATGTTTGCGTTATTTTCCAATAAACAAATTGAAATTGTAGCCTACATAGTTTGTGCAATTACAATTATTTAAATTGAACGTTGAAAGATAATATTGATCATGTTCTATTCTGTAATGTTAATAGAAATCATACACTGTCAGAATAAAAAGGTTGCATTTTATGCATGCAACAGCCATTCACTGGCAGTCCCTAACGGCAGTACAAAATATTGCACTAAATCAAAAGTTCAAATGTTACAAATAAGTTAGAATATTAATGTTGTAATACTGGTAGCACTAATATAAAAATGTGGTGATATATGTTACAAAAAAGTAAAAATTTTGAAATACGTTGATGGTTGTATTTGATCTCAGTATTCCTATCAATGTTGTATAAGGGTTTTTTATGCATAATAGTAACCCTAGAATGTGATCAAACTGTTTAAAATAGCTGGGCTAAGATATATAACAATTTTTAAGACTGCAGAAATGTGTTAATTCAGTATACACATTATCCCACCGATTACAATTGTGACTGACCATAAGATAACATTTTTCACACACTTTTCCAAAAAAAACAGCTTTGAACGCGGCTCAACCAATCAGAATCAAGGACCAGAACTCTCCGTTTTATAAATTTCTTTTAGAAACAGTAAAATATAACAAAAAGCAACTGTGCAAATTTAGAACCCACACCAAATCCCACCCCTGGTAGACTTAAAAAAATAAAATGAGTGCTGTCAAACGATTAATCGCGATGAATCGCATCCAAAATAAAAGTTTTTGTTTACATAATATATGTGTGTGTACTGTGTATATTTATTATGTATATATAAATATGCATTTATGCATTTTTAAGAAAAATATGCTATGTTTATATATTAAATATATTTATATATAATATAAAATATAAGAATATAAATATATAAATGTATATACATGTTCATATTTTCAAAATATATACTCTATGTGTGTGTGTGTGTGTATTTATATATACATAATAAATATACACAGTACACATACAACAACAAACTTTTATTTTGGATGTGATTAATCGCGATTAATCGTTTGACAGCACTACATAAAATACAGTGTAGACCTAAAAAAAAAGAATAAATAAATAAATGTTTTTTTTTTTACAATGATTTTTTTTTAAAGATGACACCATTAAAAGCAGAATGCCATAAATTTACAATTTTCACATTAGATCCCTGTATACGAGAAGTTAAGAATTCCATCGATATAATGTCCAAAAAATACACAGTCCAGGTAGACATTTTGATGCTCTCCTGAGCGCAAACTCGCACTGGAGCACTGTTTCATAAAACAAGTTTACCAAAAAAGCCTGGCTTATTTCAGTTATCTGACTTATTGTCAAATGATTTGGTTCCATAAAGCAAATTTAACACAGGCCTAGATCAAGCTAGTCACTGTGGTAATTTATGCTGGGGAACTAATCTGGTCTAAAGCAGGCTAACTGTCAGGCTAAATTAAGCTCCTCTAACACTGACCAATAGGAACCCAATATTACTACTCTCTCACATACTATTATTTGACTTTTGTTTTACAGTTACTAGCCATGCAGCCTTTCTCTCTGGTTTTATGACAGCTGTACCTTTTATAGTTAGCAGAACAGATAGCAGAATATTAGAACATTACAACCTAAAATTGCTCTTTAAAATTAAGCTCCTCTAACACTGACCAATAGGAACCCAATATTACTACTCTCTCACATACTATTATTTGACTTTTGTTTTACAGTTACTAGCCATGCAGCCTTTCTCTCTGGTTTTATGACAGCTGTACCTTTTATAGTTAGCAGAACAGATAGCAGAATATTAGAACATTACAACCTAAAATTGCTCTTTAAAGCATTAAAATAACCAAATTAAAAGTTAAAATCACTGAATTAAATATGAAAATAAATAAAGAAAATGACTATATTTGAACTGCTATAAGATCAAAATTATCGATTTTTTAATGCCAAAAATCCTTAGGATATTAAAGATCATATTACATGAAGATTTTTGTAAATTATCCTTATTATAAAATCATACCGTAAATATATAAAAACTTAATTTTTGATTAGTAATATGAGAACTTCATTTGGACAACTTTAAAGGCGATTTTCTCAATATGTAGGTTTTTTTGCACCCTCAGATTCCAGATATTCAAATAATTGTATCTCGGCCAAATATCGTCTTATCCTAACAAATCATACATCAATGGAGAGCTTACAGAATATGCATAAATCTCAATTTAAAAAAATTGACCCCTATGACTGGTTTTGTGGTCCAGGCCAGGGTCACATTTCTGAGCCCGTGTTGCTGTGAAGACGGCGGTTGTCCAGCAGGGGGCGGTGTGATGCTGCTCAGCTGTCGGCGGAGCGCCGTTCATCAGCAGCAGAAGAAATCACCGGGAAACTGCGCTCTCACGCTTTCAGCGCGGTACATAGAGAATTAAACATCACTGACAGGTGAAACCCGTTTTAAACATCTCACCATGCGTTGTTGTTGTTGTAATCTACATAATTTACTCAGATAAAGCGTTAGCTTTGTTTAAACCTGCTGGTCCTGATGTTAATGCCATATTGTGCCTTGCGTTCGTAACATCCGAAGTGACAGAGAAATACAGTTCATTGATTCGTGTATTTTATGTATTCACATTTTGTGTGTTTCTTATGTATATAATTCTCAAGGATCGATCGCCATGTCCCAGAGGAAGAGAGCGGTTTCAGCTTCACAGAGCAAAACTCAAAGAGTAAGAAAAACCGCACGCAAACAAACGTCCTCCTTACAGATGTACTGGTTTTAAAGTTATTAGTGTTGAAACTATGTGATTCAGTGATTTTAAAACTTTTAAAAGTGTACACGTTCACATTTGAACCGATGTATAATGGCAGTAAATGATAATCTATGTAGAAAAATAACGTTAAGTGGAAACCAATATTTCAATTCAAGATGGTGTTTTCAAAGTGTTGATCTTACATTCAAATAGTTTCATTCAATACATGCAATAGTATTTATACAAAAGCTCTGTAAAATAATCAAAGAAAAAGACATGTTTTGTTAATAAGTCATCAGACTTGAACAAAGATATTAACAACACAGTGTTAGTGATATTGTGAGTTTGATTGTTTTGTTTGTGGTGTGTGTGTGTGTGTGCATATGTTGTGTGTGTGCATATATTGTGGTGTGTGTGTGTGCGTGCGCGCGTGTGCATATGTTGTGTGTGTGCATATATTGTGAGTGTGCGTGTTGTGTGTGTGCACATATGTTGTGCGTGTGTGCGTGTGTGTGGTGTGTGTGTGTGTGTTTGGCATGTGTGTGTGTGTGTCAATACATGCAATAGTATTTATACAAAAGCTCTGTAAAATAATCAAAGAAAAAGACATGTTTTGTTAATAAGTCATCAGACTTGAACAAAGATATTAACAACACAGTGTTAGTGATATTGTGAGTTTGATTGTTTTGTTTGTGGTGTGTGTGTGTGTGTGCATATGTTGTGTGTGTGCATATATTGTGGTGTGTGTGTGTGCGTGCGTGTGCGCGTGTGCATATGTTGTGTGTGTGCATATATTGTGAGTGTGCGTGTTGTGTGTGTGCACATATGTTGTGCGTGTGTGTGTTTGGCGTGTGTGTGTGTGTGTGTGTTTGGCATGTGTGTGTGTGTGTGTGTTTGGCATGTGTGGACTGCAGCGCTCTCAGGTATCTCTGGATGAGGATGACGAGGATGCTAATTTTAGCCAGATAACCTCATCTCAGGTCCAGCGAGCCCGAGAGAACTTCACGCCTGACCAGATCGACCGCAAGGTACCTGTCAATCATTTGTGACATTCAGTTCTGTTGTCATAAGCTCTGTGTGTGAAAGCGTTGTCTGGTAGCAGATGCATGGGGTACTTGAGTATTTAACAGAGTTTGAATAACACTGAACATCCTCAATTCAAACATTTTAGTTGGTAAAATTGTTCGTCACTTACCCAAACAAACAAACAAAAGTTAGTCTTATGTTTATCTATAAGTTAGTGTGTTGTGTTCCAGAACAGTGACAGTTTACTCAGCCCCAAACCGTTCAAGATCTCTCTTCAGCTGATTACTTTCTTCCAGGACTTTTCTCCTTTTAATATAGTAATAGGGGCCTCAGCGTAGACCATTTTTACATTTTTAAATAAAGTCATGTACATCTTGGATGACCTTGGGGTTAGTACATTTTTATTTTGGGGAGGACTGTTCCTTTATGAGCACAAGCAAATTATAAACTTTCTTGACGATGATACTCCATACTAATAAATGGAGCAGTGGGGGGACACTGGCCACACTCCTGAGGGTCTTTCACACTTTCTAACTCTCAGTAATTTTTGTCTTTTCTCTGTATGTACACTAGACACTTTTATAAACACTCCATGCTACAAAGACTCAATATGATAATATATGTTTACTTGTGCATTGCACTGCAAATCATCTTGCACTCTGCGTTGCTTCCCCTAAAATATTTCTTTTGCACATTTTCTTGTGCAGTGTTTATGTAAAGTTCTTGTACAGTCTCAGATTATGTGAATGTATAGTCAACTATTGTGTACATATAGTCAGATGGTCAACTGTTTGTATAGGTTTATAATTGTTTTTCTTATACTTCTATTGTTGTATGTTTATATTTATGTTTAACCCTCATGTTGTGTTCTGGACATTTTGACACAGAGAGAAATTTCTTTCTCCCAAAAATGTTACTTAATGTTATCCAATTGGACTAAGATTTACTGACTTTGTTCACACAGGGCATAACTACTTCCACCACAAAAATTGTTAATTTACGTAAAAATTTTTTTTTATTTTATTCAACCTTGTTACACTTGTGGTGTTCCTGGTCAAAAAAGACCGGCCTACAAAAAATAGCTTATAAATCTCTTGTTATGCAATATTATCACCTAATATTGGTATCAATCTTTTTGTCAGCTTGTTTTCTTCAATTAGGACTGGTTTTGTGTTTGTTTATGGAACAAATTTTTGTAGGCCTCATTAATCTGAGCTTACATACATCAGTTTTTGAGTGAAAAAAACTTGTAAAATATAAAAAATGTTGTCAATATTAAATCAAATATGAAAAAAATTGTTCACACAGGGCATAACTACTTCCACCACAAAAATTGTTAATTTACGTAAAAATTTTTTTTTATTTTATTCAACCTTGTTACACTTGTGGTGTTCCTGGTCAAAAAAGACCGGCCTACAAAAAATAGCTTATAAATCTCTTGTTATGCAATATTATCACCTAATATTGGTATCAATCTTTTTGTCAGCTTGTTTTCTTCAATTAGGACTGGTTTTGTGTTTGTTTATGGAACAAATTTTTGTAGGCCTCATTAATCTGAGCTTACATACATCAGTCTTTGAGTGAAATAAACTTGTAAAATATAAAAAATGTTGTCAATATTAAATCAAATATGAAAAAAAATTTCACTCTAATGTTTAACCAAGAAATTTGTTTTGAAAAGCTTTTATTTTTTGTAAAATTGCAAAAAATCACCCTTGTGGTGTTCCCGGTCAAAAATGATTTGCCTACAACAAATAGCTTATGCTGCTATATTATCATCAAATATTAATATCAATCTTTTTGTCTAATCTGCACTGACTGCACCTACTTCTTCTTCTTTGGTTGGTTTTACATTGGGTTTTTAACTGCTTTGTTCTGCTTTTATGCCAAGGTGGCAGAGGTGGTCCAGTTCATCTTAATTAAAGACCAAAAAAAAATACCCATTCGAAGAGCAGGTTTGTCTTCTATGGTCAATGAATTACTCTTCATTAGATCCCCACTGCTTTATAACTAAATAATTATTCATAATAGAAAATTATATTTATATTGTATAAATGTATTTAATACGTTGTTTGTGTTCACCCTCTTTTGACTGATTTCTGCAGATATTAGCAAACATGTGATAAAGGAATACAAAGCCATCTATACAGAAATCATAAACAGAGTTTGCCGCAAATTTGATCAGGTACAACAGATGGAGCATACGGTGACTAAACGGCCTTTTATAGATGTGAATTTGAACAGAGGTGAATTTTCTGTCTTTGTTGCAGGTGTTTGGATTAAAGCTGGTGGAGATTGACCCCAAAATTCACATTTATATCCTGATTAATAAGCTGGAGCCCATTCATGGAGAGCCAGTGAGCATGTAAGTAACACACAAGATCCGTGATCCCTTTGTTTTTCAGTGTTAAGACTTCATGTGCTTCTGCAGTAATTCAGTACTTTATTTTGTCCATTCTGGGTTTGTTTAACAACGGTGTGCTGTTAAGAGGTTGTTTCTCTATTGCTTATGCCTGTTTTGTATAAATTACATGTGCATGTTTATTTTTGTTGAATGGGACAATTCTTGAACGGACTCTCAGCAGATCTTATCTCTTAAGCTGTCCGTTGCCATGAAATGGAGATAATAGACAGACTACCTGACTAACTTTGGGCTGAAACATGAATCGGAGATTGTTTTTGTGTGATTCACGCACACATACCTGCACTAGTTTTGCTGTCTGTTTCTTCTGTCCACACAGGCGTCCTGGAAACCCAAGGACAGGCCTGCTGTTTGTCATTCTGAGTGTCATCTTCATGAAGGGCGGTGTCATTAAAGAGAGTGAGTGGTGCGCTATTCACACAGTCATGTTACGTCATTACTGATCAGTTTCTGTGGGTGGTTTGTTATTAATGTGTTGTCCATGAATGCTGTAGATCTGGTGTGGAATACACTCAAGAAGCTGCGGGTGGATCCAGGGTTTGTGCACTAGATCCTTTTGAAAAACTAAATTTACGTTTTTGTTGTTTCGGGTGGTTTTTCACTTCTGATACCTCTGTCTTCTCACAGGGAAAAGCATGACGAGTTTGGTGATGTAAAGAAGGTGGTCACAGATGAGTTTGTACGGCAGAAGTAAGTGAAAGTGGCTTTCAGATAGGGCTGTGAAAAAAATCAAATGTGATTTTCATGCTCATCTCGTCAGTAAAGCCGGTTCTGTGATTAGTAGTAAATCTCCAGCACTTGCTTTCAGATGGAGCGGCATTTACTACACAGTCGTAGATCACTGACAAGCTACGCAAAATCGCGTTCATAATTGCAGGCGATTCATTGCCGATTATGAACACGATTTTGCTTCATCTGAAAGCACGTGCTGGAGATTTACTACTAACAGTTACTTTACCACTTACAGAACCGGCTTTACTGACGAGATGAGCATGAAAATCGCATTCAATTTTTTGCACAGCCCTACTTTCAGAAACAAAATGATTAGCTTTCTATAACCAGTGCAGTGTAGCATATGCTATTTGATCCATGCCCTTACTTTGAATACTCACTAATGTTTTACACTGTGTTAGATTAGGCTGTAAGAACAGATGCACTCAGAGGTTGTGGGTTTGAGTCCCAGCAGATTTGGTGTGTTCAGAGCTGCTGTTCTTTAGACCATGGACAGGTGGTTTATATCACACCATAGACAATGAAGGGGTCTAGTGGAATGAAGACAGAAAGATTCATGTCCTTCATCAAATGACTCCTGACATGCTTCTTGGTCCACTGTTTTTCATATGTCTGATTTAGATATTTAGAGTATGTGAAGATCCCTCACACAGAGCCGGTGGAGTATGAGTTTCGCTGGGGTCAGCGGGCAGAGAAGGAGGTGTCCAAACTCAAGCTACTGGAGTTTGTTGGAGAGGTTTGTGCATTTTTGTTTCTGTTGCATTCACCAATACAATTAACCAACCTTTCATTTACAGTCATTACAAATGTAATGAAATGTGCATTGATCAATCTTTGATTACAAATCTACACATCACACCCACCCTTGATTACTATACTAAGAATACAGCTATTTTGAAAGTCTGTAGTCTCTTCTTTTATGTGCACATTTGATAAATACAAGCAAAACAGAGATATCATGTTCATAATATAGCCACAAGTAGCAATTATCTGGGTCTAAACACGAACGACTCATGCAACGGCTCTGTTCAAATGTAATATGAGTCTTTAAGGGTGCTACTGCAGGAAAATGTGGCCCAAATCTGATCAGGTAGGAGTTTTTTTTCATGACAGTGTAGGGCTGGACGATATGGCCAAAATTTATATCACAATATATTTCTTAAGTTCGGTCGATATGATATAATTCCGATATCAATATGAACACTATTTAAAAAAGCCTCATAAAAACTGCCAAGAACACCTACAACAGATGTCTGTGCCTACAAACCTATGAAAAAATAATTTTCCAAGTATATGAAACTTCCTCCTATAAAACTATATAATATTTTAGAAAAAAAACAGAATAAATTAATGTTAACCTTTTTTTTGTAATTAGCCTTCATACAAAAAAATAAATGTCAAATAATCATTTCCTTATTAATATTAATATATTTAACATCAAACTTAGGCTAACATACACTACCAGTCAAAAGTTTTTGAACAGTAAGTTTTTTAATTTTTTTTTTTTTATTCTCTTCTGCTTGCCAAGCCTGCATTTATTTGATCCAAAATACAGCAAAAACATTTTGAAATATTTTTACTATTTAAAATAACTTTTATATTAAAAAAATGTATTTCAACGCTGGATTTTTAGCATCATTACTCCAGTCACATGATCCTTCAGAAATAATTATAATATTCTAATATATTTGCTGCTCAAAAAAACATTTATTATTATTATTATTATGTTGAAAACAGCCGAGTAGAATTTTTCAGGTTTCTTTGATGAATAGAAATTTCAGAAGAACAGCATTTATCTGAAATAGAAATCTTTTTTAACATTATAAATGTCTTTATCATCCCTTTTGATCAATTTAAAGGGGTCATCGGGATGCGACATGCACTTTTACTAGTTGTTTGAACTGAAATGTGTGTTGGCAGTGTGTGTACACAACCACCCTATAATGATAAAAAATCACCCAGTGTTTTTTTGTTAATCTACTAAAATCTTTACCCCTTTCTGAAATTGAGCCAATCTCAGATGCCCTTATCTGTGTGACATCACAAAAACAGGCCCCTCCCACGATAGTTTGATTGACAGTAGCGTTTCAGCACAGACTGGACTGGCGTCTTACCTTAGACCCGCCCTGAGTGAGCTGTCATCATTGTTTCACCGCTGGAGCAGTTGTAGACAAGAATGACTCCTAAGCGATTGAGGTGTTCTGTTGTTGGATGTAATAATGAACATAGCATTCGTCATTTACTCCCGACATCTGAGCCGCTGAAGATGCAGTGGATTACGTTTGTTTCTGAAGAGAATAGGCCCCTGATCTGCCTAAATGCGTTTGTTCGTGCGAATTATTCGAGATCCAGCTTCACCTACAGAAGAAGTAGGAGTAAGATTCTTTTTTGAATCTTTGCAAATCACCTTTCCTAATAACGTGCTAGTTAGCAAGTACCGCGGCTAAAGTAGACAGTCTCATGAGAACGGCTCGTCCCCCCACGGAAGAGAGGGGCGGAGTCAGCAGAGCTCATTTGCATTTAAAGGAACATGGACTAAAACAGCTTGCTGTACACAGAGCTGATTTTGATGGTAAAAAGGGTGTTGTTTGTAAAAACACTACCATTGAGAAATTTCAACCAAAGTATGTTATAGACTTTTCATTAAAGGGGTCATATGATGCGATTTAAATTTTTCCTTTCTCTTTGAAGTGTTACAAGCTCTTGGTGCATAAAGAAGATCTGTAAAGTTGCAAAGACTAAAGTCTCAAATCCAAAGAGATATTCTTTATTAAAGTTGAGTCAACCATGCCTACCTAAAACAGCTCGTTCTAACACGCCCCCACATGTCTACCTCACTATGTGGGAAGATTTGCATAATGCCGCCCAAATGTTCACGCAAAGATAGAAGGCGTAACTTTTATTCTCGCTGTAGTATTGTTGCTGCCGCCGCCGCCATGTCGTGAAGGCACTGTGTTTCGTTATGAAAGCAAAACTACTTTGTTTGGCCTTTCAAAAGAAGACGATATCTGCTTCATGCCTGAAGCTGATCCCTGCTGGTCGCTGAGGAAATACATCAACTTTGCACTGTAGATCGCCGGATCGGCTTTCACCGTGGATGAAGTGGAGTCCAGCCCGGGGTCGTCACATGTGGTTGCCGCAAGCTCCTTCGTCGAATTCGCTGGCCGCGCTGTTCTCAAGCCCGCCACCTCTGCTCACTCAAGCCGGCCTCCGCATACTCAAGGCCACGGCTCACTCAAGGCAGCGGTGTGTGACGCTGTTTCGTTGTTAAAGCGAAACTACTTTGTACACGACTAAAAATCAGTGGTTAAGTTGTATTTACAACACTGTTCTGGAACAGTTCAACCTAAATATTCAGATGTGTGCAGCACATTTTATGGAGGACTGTCTGAGTCTGTTCTGACTCACAGACTGTAAGTACGTTTTTTATATTTAAAGAATTTGCCACTGATGATTCAAACACGAGAGTAGCACTTGTTGTTTGTCATTTCTCCGATCACAAATGCAGACATGGTTTTATGTTAACGCGGCGCAATGCGTAAAAAGACAAACCTCTGACAAAAAAATAAAAATAGAGGCTATTTACATTAACTCCGCCCACCAATGCCTGGCTGTGATTAACAAAACTGCAAAATACACTTGCATTTCTGAAGTATCAGCGAGCAAAACGTGAGCTGTTTGCTTTTGACGCGGTCGACACAAGTTCGATCCTGGCTTTTGTCAAACTCATGCTTTTTCTTTTCCCATCACATACCAGATCAGAAAGAAATTTATTTTCAATAAAAATTAAGTAAATATTTGATAAGTGGAAATAAAGTGCCTCAATAATACAGTGTTGTGTATGCTTTAGGTAGGTTTTTGTCCCAATAAAGTGGCATTCATCTACTACTGGCTGTTTTAATGTCACATTTCGACTTTTTTTTTTCATGTTTTAAATTTTCAAATATCAGTATTCAACGTTTTATGTTAAAAACAAAACATTAAGCCTATTTATGCATCTGTAACTGCAGTTTAAATTCATCCATGTCCCCTCTGAGATACATACACTGTGTAAATACATCTGAATGCTACTTCAGATGCAGATTCCAGAAATTATTTCTTATGTTGGAATAAAAGACACTTGGTACCGGATGAAGTATTCTTACCCAAAAATACAAAATGGAAGAAAGAGTTAAAACTGAACACAATCTTGCTACTCAAGCCGTGTATGAACATTTTTTATATATATTTATTTGATTCTTTTCCATTTTGCATTTACTTGTACTTTTACTTTTAATACTTCAGTACGTTTAAGATTTTAAAAATACTTTTTGTACTTGAGTAAAATTCTTAAAGTATGTGATATTTATTGTACTTAAGTAATATTCTAAACGGTGACTTCAACCAAAGTCTGAAGATATCTGTACTTTTACTTGAGAATGAACCACTGTTCAATTAACTGTTTATTATAGTGACCGCTCTATACAAGCTAAACTTTAGGGTTGGCACCATAAATATTTAAAAACTTTGCACATCACTTTTTTTTATTAACTTGAGTTTTCTCTGTTTACTTAAGCACATGCTGTCTTGTTTATCGTTCTTTTGCACATTCAGAGCAGTTCACAAAATTATTTTCACAGCGTAGTCTATAATTGCTTTGGGCACAATTTGGTGAAGATTGGACAAACGACCTAAGAGGAGTTTGAAAAAGTAGGCCCTAACATGTTCATGAGATTTACCCCTACAATGACTGTTAAAACAGCCATCATTATTTATTACATGAGTGTAATGCCTTTCACTTGAGCACATAAATTCCAAACCAATAAATAAAATCAAAGTTCTAGTAAGTAATAAGTGTTGGCATGTGTCTTTTCTCTCACAGCTTTTCGATCAGGATCCTCAGAGCTGGACACAGCAGTTCAGAGAGGCCAGTGCCGCTGAGACCAGCAGCCAGAGCTCATGAAAACCTTGTGATGTGCATTTTATTAGCCATATTTAAATAGACCTTCTTATTTAAACTGAGGTTGAAGAAAAACATGCTTTAATATGGAACTTTTTTTTTGGAGCTCTCTTGTTTTGTCAAAAAAAATTTACACTTGTAAAATATTTTAATTACAATATTTCTTGTATAAACAAGAATAAAATAAAGTTATTTTACAATTATCTTGTTGGCAGTGTTCACAGTGTTATTTTACAGAAGTCGGTGTAGAGGTAATGTGGTCAAAAGTATGTGGACACCCTCTTATATTTAACAAGTTTGACTATTCCAGCCATTTCTGTGAGGACAATTCAGTGCTACAAATTGACTCACAGCTTTTCGATCAGGATCCTCAGAGCTGGACACAGCAGTTCAGAGAGGCCAGTGCCGCTGAGACCAGCAGCCAGAGCTCATGAAAACCTTGTGATGTGCATTTTATTAGCCATATTTAAATAGACCTTCTTATTTAAACTGAGGTTGAAGAAAAACATGCTTTAATATGGAACTTTTTTTTTGGAGCTCTCTTGTTTTGTCAAAAAAAATGTACACTTGTAAAATATTTTAATTACAATATTTCTTGTATAAACAAGAATAAAATAAAGTTATTTTACAATTATCTTGTTGGCAGTGTTCACAGTGTTATTTTACAGAAGTCGGTGTAGAGGTAATGTGGTCAAAAGTATGTGGACACCCTCTTACAAGTTTGACTATTCCAGCCATTTCTGTGAGGACAATTCAGTGCTACAAATTGAAAATGCCACTCCAGAGAATTTTGTGCTTTTTTTGTTCCAAGGCATGGGAATGATATCTGTGCACAAAGCAAGGTCTGCACTCTGCATAGAAATACTTTTTCAAGTCTAGTGTGGAAGAAATTCCCCTGCACAAAGCCCAGACGTCAGTGTGGCTCAGATCTGAGCTTTGGCCAGACCAGTAATGTTTTACCACACTCTGGTTCAGTAATGCATTTCTACATGATTTCTAAATAGCAGCAACAGTGGATGAAACAAAGAGAGGCTACAAATCATTCATGGCCTTAAAATTGATATAAACTACAACATCCATTTCATACATAAAAATAAGCATTCTCAGTGACACAAGTTTGTAGTGCAACATCAGCTGTTAACATGGTGACCAAAATTATTTGAACACTAGTTCAAGTATAGTTTGACCAGCTGAAAAATGGTTTTAAGTCAGTTATTTCTATCTTTTGCTGTAGTGTGTCAGTAGGAAATATTAGTTTACATTTCCAAACATTAATTTTGCCATTAATCCAATGAGATTTTTGTCTGACAACAGCTAGTGCTCCACACAGAGATCAGGGGCCTCATTTATAAAATGTTGCACAGAAACCATCCTAAAATTGATTTTACGGTCATCTCTCAAATATGCGTATTTGTCATTCATAGACTGAACACACAGAAAACACACGTACACCTCTCTTTCAGATGTGAAATCTATGAATCGCTAATGATCTTGCACTTGCGCACAACTTAGTTTTAGCTCTCTGCCTTGTAAATGACTCCTAATTAATGTCATTAACATGTAAAAGATCACCAGTCATCATCCAAATGCTGTAATTTAGAACAGCGAGCTGCAAGTACAGCTTACATTTCCAAAAACCTGCAGTACTCAGACAAGAAAAAATGCATACGTCTGCTCCGATCCTGACGTGACGTTAAGCACTTCTCCACGTTAAAGACATATTTTTACAAATATGAGCGTTGGCGTGATTTTAAAGTTAGTGAAAGATAGTTCACGCAAAAATGAAAATTTGCCATTATCTACTCACCCTCAAGCCATCCTAGGTGTATATGACTTCCTTCTTTCAGATTAATCCAATCTGAGTTATATTAAAGGGTCATGAAACCATGCGCGATGTCATCTCACAGACTCTGAAACGTCTGTCGTAGCAACATGCTGTTGTGAATAATTAAGCGAAGCGTCTTCTCATAGGATAAGAACACGCAGTCTCATTAATAATTTAATAGACACCGACATGTCATCGATGTACTATTACACCCCATTCACACAGGGCGTCAGTGTTAACGCTTGGCGGAGGGCGTTTCTGAAGCGTGGCGCTGACGCGACCGTCATAGTGACAACAGCCAATCACATTAGGCTACTGGTGTTGCGTGAATGTGATTGGCTAGCGTCTGCGCTAGGGTATTTGCATAAGGTCATTTGATTGGCTGACGCCTGCATTGGCGCTTGAAAAGTTTTCAATTTTTCAACTTCTGCCCCGAGCAACGGACCCACAATTCATTTCGCCAACGCTTGACGTCACTCCATTCAAAGTAAACTAGAAGCGTTGACGCTGACGCCCCGTGTGTATGGGGCGTTAGTCCATTGTGTTGACGTCACAATTTGTCACGTGGCAATGTAGATTTTAAACCCGGAAGATGAAAATAGTTCAAAAAAGCTTAAAATTAACCAGTTTTCTCCAACAGTTAAATTTATCGGATGCTAACGTTGTCATCTATGATGTCCAACACAAACAAGCTGTTTAATGACAGTCAGCGGGTGTTGCAGTTCATCAGTCCAAAAGAAGTGAAATAAAGCAATAATAAAAAGAAATAATCACTTTAATGTAGCTTGCTCCAACAGTTGTACACGGAAGCAGTTCCGGACGGATGACGTATGGAGTCTTGTGAAAACCAACGTTTGTTAACAGGATCAAAGGAAGCAAAGTTTCCTCATTTAGCAAAGGAAAACCAGTCTCTTCTTGGCTTATATTGAAATCCTCCGACATTCTTCTTTACAAATCCTCGTTTTGTACTTCTAATTAGTGACCGTTGTTTTGTTTTGATCTCTCCCCTGCGCTTCCGCGTTCGTCACTTCTGAGCGGCGCATGCGCAATGCTGACCTCATACGTCATCCACCAAGCTAGATTAAATTGATTATTACGTTTTGAATATGGATATTTTTCTTACAAAAACGCATCGATTCACTACAGGAGGCCTTTGTTCACCCCCTGAGCGCTGTGAGGCACTTTTTATTATGGATGGATGCGCTTTATTTCACTTATTTTGGACTGATGCATGCAACACTGAGTGCCATTAAACAGCTTGGAAGATCAAAGACAATTTTTTATATAACTCCGATTGGATTCGTCTGAAAGAAGAAAGTCATATACACCTAGGATGCCTTGAGGGTGAGTACTTCATGGGCTAATTTTCATTTTTGGGTGAACTAACCCTTTAAGCGTACACACACTCTAAGATCAAATCTGAGCATACGCACTCTTTATAAATGAGGCCCCTGATCTCTATATTTCCTTCCCAGCAGTGGTCAGCTGTTGATACTGTCATCTGCAGCTCTTAATGTGAAGCGTTAAAATCTTTAGTGAGGGAGTGAAACAATGCGCCACATTTTTAGAGTATATAGCGTCAAAAGATTATTACCATAAATTACCCTTAGTGCTTTGAGGAGTGTACTGCTCCATTGTTTTGATGCACTTCTCACATTAAACAGTAGAAATGGTTAAATGGTGCTACTGTTGTCTTTAGGTTTCACAGTCCAGTTGGAACCAAGAACCAGAAGACGGTCTGCTATTTGAGGACCCTAATGTAGACTGTCATATAGGACAACACAACAAAAAATGACTGTCTTCACCTTTAATGAAGCCTGTGAGATGCGGTTTGAGAGATTAAATGATCTGGTCAGCTGTGATGTCTCTGGACTGACAGTCATTTGACTCATAAAGCAGGAACATCACAACAAACGCACAATTAGACCTTCTAATCTTTTGCTTTACACATACACCTTCCATAACTTATACATTTTCATGACATCAATGTATAAATCTAAATAACTGAATCTAAAGTAGTTGGCATTTCTCGTTCACTTAACATGTAATTTTATACAATATCTGACAAGATCTGAGAGACACTGTTAACAGTGAATAACACCACTCACCCCAAAATTATTGCAAATATTACAAAATTATACCCAAGGTCAGAAGGCCATACAAATAAGGAAAATATATGTAAGCATTTAGAGAACTGAACTGGTGTGGTCTTGTCTAGTTGTGTTCTGGTACGGTCAGTAAAGCATCCTCTGGATCTCTGTCCACATCCACATTCTGAAACATCACAACATGATGATCAGTATCACACAAATCCACATCTCAAACAAAGACAGGAGGCTGCTAAAAAGTAGAGGATAAAGTGTGCTTAAATTAACATTTGTAAATGCATCTTTGTCATGCATTTGTAAATTCCCTTCTCTAATAATGAAGGATGTACCAAATACTGTTGTTATATGTTCATGCAAGATTACAAATCTGATTAATATAAACTGTATTTACACAAACACATCATTATGGTGCACTTTCAGATGACCATTCAGAGTCCATTCACGTGTTAAGATTGGATTGTTAGAAACATTCATGAATTTAAGTAAAGATGAAAACATGTTTTGGGAGTCACTACAGAACCTGTGACATTACCTGTATTTGTGCAGCGCAAACAACATTACTGCATGTAAAAACACATACAGCACTGAGTGGAAACAAGATTCAATTTGTTTTGTTGAGTGGAAATTTCAGAATGGCATCTGTACCAGGAGTGGAATCAAGGGCTAAACTGTCAACTCAAAACCAGTCTTTGCTGTCTGATGCATCAAAAACTAGTCAGGGCACAAATTGTTGCATCAAAGTGTGCTTCAGTGGGACAGAACACGAAATGCAGGGTACAGCCCATGTTAAACCGTCTTCAGAACCCCAGTGCTCTGAATCTGCTTTCTCCGCTCACACAACTTTTTGGTTCTTCCAGAAGTCAGATATTGTGGAGGCTTTAAATTGTGGATGTTTTTGCAAAAAAAAGTTGACCCAGGAGCAAAGCGTCTTCATATTTATACTAGTTGCAGACAAAGACCCAACCATTTGGTGCAGCACAGGATCATGGCATGACTCTTTTCACAAGCGCTGACAAACTTGTTAAAAGCAAACCGATACAAAATACAAAGTCTTGAATGTAGACGTATGGAACGATATTCCGGACAATTTTCAAATAGAATAGCAAATTGTATTTTCAATTGCGTTTTCAATATGTGGACGCATAAATTGTGACATAATCCAAATGCAATTGCAAATACAATTTGCTATTCTATTTGAAAATTGTCCGGAATATCGTTCCATATTGACGAGAACAGGCAGCTGCGATGAAGGAAAGGAGTGAAAAAGAGCTGTCAAATCAGACAACTTCTAGACATTACCTACTGGCAGTTTTAGTATCATATTGAGACTATCTTTTAATTATTTATTTATTTGTGGTTTTTTTTATATTTCAATATTTGTTTTTGAACAACAGTTAAAAAAAGTATTACCCATTTATTATCATTATTTATTTATTACTGAATTAAAATATTTCTTTCAAAAGCTACTTTTTGTATTATTTAGCACACTTTATATAATCATTTAGCCAAAATTGATGTGTGATTAATTCATTTTGATTTGCAGATTAATTAATTAATTTACATTTAAAAATTTAAATCTACATATAGACGTCTTCCCAATTTCAACTGCTTTTTTTCATCAGAAATCTTATTATCTGTAAATATCTGTATGAACATAAAAAGATCCAGAGCGGGGGTTAATATCAGAAGTAGCAGTCAGTATGTGGTGTGTCCAGGGTTTATGTACTACTTTGCATCTCATCTTAATGAACTGAGAAAGATTTGCCAGTTGTTGCTGTGAGATGTAACTTCACTCTTCCACCAAAGCACTTGCAAGTCTTCAAACCAACGTGATCTCATGATAATTCGTATGTATTTGACGTAAAATGTGGTTCTATAAAACGTACATTTACGTACGTTTTTACAGGCACTAAAACGTACAGTACTTACGTATTTTAAGAATTTAAACGTACAAAACTGACGTATTGACGACACCTAAAAATTAATCCTTATGAATACTGAAATTGCGGCATTCATTTTATTAGTTTTTAGTTGTCATATGAATTACCTTGTTTTCAATTGCATTATTAAATTGTTTAACGTTACTCATTTACTTATGTATAAACATGAGACCAGGCTGCTCAAACACATCTGGGGGTTCATATGTGGTCTGGCATTACAAGGACGACCAGCTGTCCTTCCCTGTAGCACTGTCTTACTTTACATTACAGACAATGCAGTTTATTGCTCTGCAGTTCTCATGCCTCCTGCAGCAGGGCCAATGAATGTTCACACAGGTGAGTAGAAACCATGAATATATTTCCTCTGCTGTTTTTCAGTCAGTAGAAGGTCTCTTTACTGTCCTAAGTTATTGTAACTGTGACATAAATGTTCAACTAAACCAATATTCTCTTAAGGACTGTTTTACAGGTATATGCTCAATAATTGTTTATGGTAACCAGCATGAAAAACACTATTTAAACATTTTCTAATAAAGATCTGTAAATCTTATTTGGATTTTACAAAATTATCTGTCCAAGTAAATCAATTGTTTGTGGTGCCTCTAATTAAAAATGGTAAGGGCACAGTCAAAGTTCAGTTTCTGACTGCAAAGGATTTATGTGGAATCTAATTTGTCACAATTCAACTTTTGCACAAGCTGGCACTGAAAAACTGTGAATTGGCCTGCACAAAGCCTAGACCTGAACCCCATTAAACACCTCTGGTAACACCTTAGTTTAGGGACCAATTCTCTCTATTAACTAGTTGCTTATTAGCATGCATATCACTAGCATATTGGCTGTTTATTAGTACTTATAAAGTATATACTGTATTAATCCTACCAGCAAATTAAAAGTTTATTCAGGAAAAAGTCATAGTTAATAGCCAGTTTATAGTGAGAATTGGTCCCCAAACTAAAGTGTTACCCACCTCTGGGATGATTTGGAGAAATGAGCAAGGCCCCATAATCCAACATCAGGACTGACCATCATATAACCTATAACATGAATGGGAATATACAGTAAGAGGATAAACAGAAAAGACATTCATGTTTAATCAGTTTGCTCATACTATACTGTATTCTGAATACTGCCCATCATAGACTGCTATGGATTAAAACACACACTTTTTTTCCCTCAAATAATTTCCCAAAACTTCTTAGATGTACAGTTTTTATTCTATTTTAGTAAATTTCCAAACTGTTTTTGTAACATTAGGAGTTGACTTTTCAAAACTTGCGGTCATGCTTGTTATGGTTGTAATTTTGGTTGTACATGCATGTAGTATATGACTGAATATATGACTGTAGTTGACCTTACCTTAACCCTAAACCTATACCCATCACTAACTAACTAAATAAATAAAACAAAATAAACCAACTGGTATTTTTAAGCCATCTGGTTTATGAGGACACAGGAAGTACCCTTATAACACAGTTGAGTTCTCATAAACCATGTATTCAAGTACACACACACACACACTTTGAACATTGTTGTTAGCATTTTAAATAATTCTTATGCTGTAACAAGTATTCATTATATTTACTGTAGTTATCTGTTGTGGAAAATTTCAAACCATTTGTATTTAATCTATATCTATAAATAAGATATACCAAATTATTCTCTGATTAACCATTAAGATAAATTGGATTAATTCACAGTCAAATGTATTATTATTATTATTATTATTATTAAATTAGATGTAAATAAAGATGAAGCACTTCTTAAATGTAGATGGAAAAGCTTTGTACTAATAAGTGAACTGAACGCGCAGACATTTTGGAAAAAACTGCATTGCTGAAGATCCGTTGGAAAATTAGTACTAAGGGATTTGAAAATAGCAATTACTTGTTAAAAAAAAAAGAAAATACCAAAGCAAAATAAATAAATAATTGGCTGCTCTTTACTAGATAAACAGTATGAAAGTATTACTGTGCTCACCACAGGTCTGTCTCTGTGTGTGTTTACTGCTTCAACATTCAGGAAAATGGACTCAACTTCACAGCCTGAAAATACATAAGAAAATCAGATCATGTTATGATCTAACTGATCTATATGTAAAAAGCTATATTTCAGAAGAGAGTGAGAGAGTCTGACCATAGGCAACAGGAGTGAGTTTCATCACCGTATGCAGAGGACACTTCAGATAAGGCAGCTCATCTGGAGGAACATCAGGACAGAGTGGTCATTAAAACAAATGTACATGCACACCCTAGACTGACAGTTTTCTATCCAAGCAATTTAAGAGTAAAATGTTGTAAATATCAGTGACATGCAAGATGTGTGTGAACTTGAACTTCTTACCTGGATTTCTGTATTGATTAATCATACAATATGGTTTGACCAGAATTATAGACAAAACACAATCTGACTAATTACACACAAGCAGTTGTACTGTTACATTTTTTACTGAAGACATTGACTAAGCATTTACCGTGCATACTTGAAAATGTGAGTGAACCCCTGATTTTAACAACTTGTGGATCCTCTTTAGCAGAAACACAACTTCTACCAAATTTTTCTTGTAGCTGCTTATAAAACATACACCACATTGAGGATACATTGGGGTAAAGGCACAGAGTGGGGTCAACGAGTGCAGGCGCATAAGAGTGTGTAAAAAGTCACCAGTGCAATCCAATGTTCAGTCACATGAATATGTAACTAGACGAGCAACAGAGAGTAGATCTTTACTCCCCAATGCTAAAATGAACTTTCTGAGACGTACAGTACTATATAGGGCAATGAAATCATGGTAATATTTTCATTAATTATTATAACACGGAAAAAAGATTTTAGAAGGCAGGTGAAGGCACTCACTATTATTGTATTTATAGATAGTTGAGGCATAAGAATTCATTGAATGAGAAATAAATTTTATAGTAGCGACAGCCCCAAAACATTACTGCTCTTGAGGAATGGGCCAAAATACCAGCAACCGTGTGTGAAAACCTTGTGAAGACTTACAGAAAATGTTTGACCTCTGTCATTGCCAACAAAGTGTATATAACAAAGTATTGAGATGAAATTTTGTTATTGACCAAATACTTATTTTCGACCATAATTTGCAAATAAATTCTTTAAAAATCCTACAATGTGATTTTCTGGATTTTTTTTCTCATTTTGTCTCTCATAGTTGAGGTATACCTATGATGAAAATTACAGGCCTCTCTCATCTTTTTAAGTGGGAGAACTTGCACAATTGGTGGCTGACTAAATACTTTTTTTCCCCACTGTATATATTAAAAGGTGGAAGAAATGTTTAAATTGGTGCTCATGGAATGTGAAAAATGTATTTAATATTTTTATATGTACGTAATAATGTATGAATTTGAAGTCTGTGGACCCCAGGAAGACTAGCAGTGCTCTTGGGCATAGCTAATGGGGATCCAAATAAATGAACAAATATCAGCAGAGGTGGACAAAGTACACAGTTCCATTACTTGAGTGAAAGTACAGATACTGCTGGTCAAATATTACTCCATTACAAGTGAAAGTTGTAAAGACAGATTTTTACTGACGTAAAAGTACAGAAGTACTTAAGTGCCTAAATTAAATTTCCTTTTTTATGTCAATGCACTGCTTTATTATTGTTGTATGTAATACTTGCAATATCAACAATAATAATATAATAATCCAATTGTAATACTTGCAATACATTACGCCTACTGAATGCACTGACTAATTACACACAAGCAGTAAAGGCACAGAGTGGTGTATGTTTTATAAGCAGCTACAAGAAAAAATTTGGTAGAAGTTGTGCTTCAGCTTAAGAGGATTCACAAGCTTGTAGTATATCTTTGCAATAAAGAGCTTTTAGAATGTTAAAAACCTATAGAAATGAAACAAGTGAGTTGACAAAAAACCAATACAATTTATTTAACACTCCTAGCCACCCCCACAAAAGTAGCATGGTAGTGATCTCACACAGCTCTGGCAGACAGTGCACACATCTACGTGTAGCCATTTATACACATTTGAACCGAGTGGACACTGAAACTGCTGTAAATACAGAGTGATAAGGAAGAAAGAAAAATCAAACCTGCTTTAAAACCCAGAGACCATACAAATAATAAATAAATTATTATTTTTCCAAAGCATTGTTTGAATTGCGAACGTAGCTGCTCAGTGAAGGCTTTAAAACCAAGCGGAATCTTCTGCCTCCTAGTCGCTCCCGCTTCACAGCGAGCGGGACTCGTGTTTTGATTTCTGCAAATCAGTTTGGTTGAATGCAAAGACGTGATTATTGATCGTAAGCACAACATCCAGCTAGAAAACATACTATCTACCTTTTACTATTTGCAATAGTTGGACCGAGACTATGGAATATCCTTCCTTTATCTGTGAAAGCTTCAAATTATGTCTATGAGTTTAAAACTAAATTGAAATCTTATTTTCTTATTGGCTTTTTAAACTTTGTATGTTAAATTATCTTTTGAGTTTACTGATGTTATTCTTTTTACTGGTTTTTATTTTATTTGTACATCACTATGGTCAACTGCTGTTGTTTATCGGTGCTTAATAAATACAAATACCTGAGGGAAGATGTATTTTACTTTTGTAAGTTAATGTTGTTAAATAGAGAAACTACATTATACATTTTTAAAATGTCTATAACTTCTAGCGCATTATAAGAAGAGCAGTAAAAAGCCCTTTCAGTTGTGAGTGATAGGCCTATTTAATTTTATTTGCTGGGCTGTTGCTGATTTGTACGATTATTATTCGATAATATTGTTCAATTTATGTACATAATTGTTTGCCTCCTATGGGATTATGACGTGCGCATCAGGGGTGATTCTAGGATTTTCATTTTAGGGGGGGCTCAGCCCCAAATGAGAATAGCTATAATAATAAAAAATAATAATGAATAAATAAAAATAAAAATAAATAAATAAAATAGTTTGACGAATTGGGTAGGGTGGTATACTAAACTTATTGCAGTATTCCACTGTATTGCATAGATGGTTATAGCATTTGAGTAATGAATAAGCCAAATACAAGTCTTTCTAATCTCTCTCTCTCTCTCACACACACACACACACACACACACACACCTGTTTACTCTACAAACACGAAATTATACTGTTTGCATTTCTACAAAGCTTTTTCTTTAGCTCAAGTATACAAACCTCTTTCTATGCTCAAGTACTGTCTGTCACTGTCTTTTTAATCAGCTCTGTGCATTGCTGTATGGTTAATCCACATGCACTGTAATATGTTTAATACTGAAAATTATTCAGTATGATTTCTCCTCCGTGACATTTTGTAAACTCTATTTATGACAAAGAACTGCACAGATACAGATATTATAACAATCTATCGATAAAACACACATCTTGTCCTCTGTTTCTCGCTCTGCGCCACCGCGATTGAAGAACGCGCTGAAAGACGGAGCGGAGCCGAAGTCTGCCGCCGTTTTCATATGAAATTTAAAGGGAACTGAGGTTGGTAGGGGGGCCCCCAAAGCTGCGTTAGCCCAGGGCCCCGCAAAGGCTTAATGCAGCACTGTCCACCTCTGCATATTAGCACATATAATGCCAAGCATAGGATGGAGTGGCGTAAAGCACACCACTAGACTCAGAAATGATGGAAATGTGTTCTGTGGAGTGAAGAATTGTGCTTCTGTTGGGCTAGTCTGGGCTTGGAGAACAAGCCTGACTGCACTGTGCAGTTTAATGTGCCCCATGGTGACTGAAGAGTTTGTTGTTTGACAGGAATCTGTGAATTTTCGGAAGGACAGACATTCTTCAGTAAGGGAACAACCGGATGCCGAAACAGCTGATGCTGGAGCAAGTTAAGCACTGCTCTGGTGGTTAATTCACATATTAAATAGGTTCAGTCCTCCCTAAAAAGAGATTTATGAACTTCCCTGGTGGCAATTTTAAAAGAACTTATGTGGAATAGTTCAAACTGTGTCCCAAGTCTACTTCTTTGTTAATGAGGTAATTAGGCTGTGGTAATTGTCACAAATTAGGCTGTAATTGGGTTGGCTTTCTAGGCTGGGGTTAAATCCTTCTTTCAAGCCTGAATGAATAAGGGAAGTCTTTATTTGGATAGTTTTTTAGCTTGTTTTGTAGCTCGTGAGGAAATAATGATAGGCCTAATGATCAATCCTAAGTAACAAACACCAGGGTACATGGATAGGAATAGTGGCAGTGCGGACTTGAATAAAGATCACAACACTTTTTAATCAATACAGAAATCCAGGTCGTTCCAAAGGGTTCACAAACTTTTGATTGCAACTGTACAGCTCAAGGATTGTTGAGTAATGTTCCAGTAGTATGTTCTGAAAGATTTTCTTTACCTGAGGTTTTGTCTAGGAAGTACGCCAGCAGACAGCGCATGACAGCCTGATGACATATGACCAGAACGTTCTCCTGCCGCTCAAGCTCCATAATTACAGGCTCTAAACGCTGAACCAGATCCTCATAGGACTGAACACACACAAATTCACACAAGCATTGCAATACAAATAAAACAAGGATAAAAACACCTTACTGTCATTTCAGATCAATTGTCTACCTGGCCTCAAAAACATTTCAAAGGATAGCTCACCCCACCCTCCCAAATGTGAAGACAAAACATTTTGATTGCCTCCTGGTTGCTGGCTGCAGTACAGGGGCCCATTCTTCGTACGTCACATTACATCTGAGATGATTTGAAAGATGCCAGATCTTCTAATCGTGATAACTGATCACTGACTAATTTGGTTCTTCAAACGAATTTGTGGATTTGATTAAAATATCTGGATTAAGTTGTCTAAGATTGCTGCGCATTCTCGTGTTCCGTGAAAAGTAAAAAATGATTTACATTATTAACAAGTTAATGTTGGTGATCAGAGAGATAATAACGTCACTAATTAAAGACTATTTTAAAATAACAGGGAGGTATAATTTGCATACTGGAGCATAATTATCATAATTAAAAACTAAACCCAGAGTCATTCGCATTATTTGTCGTTGAAATTTATGCATCATCAAAGTTCAATAAATTACCCACAAGAGATAACAAAAATGCAAACTTCAGCAGTGAACCAACAACATTTACTACTGGCGAGTAACCTATAAATTCCTAATTTTTCTTGCTACAACATATACTCACTTCACCCTTTGGATAGCGGTACCGGTATTTGTCTTGGTCTCTGAGAGCAAACTCCTCAGTAAAGTGATCTTGAATCTCTTCGTAAGTCATCTCCTCACACACACCCTGCACATGAACACATGACAAATATCTCTCATGCAAGAAGACAAACACACTCTGCAAAAGAACCAAAACAAAGGGCTACTGCCTGGGGATGCAAATCAGCAACTGCTGACAATGTCATATGTGTGACTAGAAACAGGACTAGACTCACAGCATCAATCTCGTTCAGTGCTTTCCACTGTTCATAAGGCACTCCGATTGCCTCTGCGGTCTGGATCGTTCTCCTCATGTGACTGGTCCAGATCTTCAGATCCAGGATGCACTGACCCCTGATGTATGTGCCTAGAGCTGCAGCAAACTGACAAAAATAGGTCTTCTGTTTTTCAGCTTGTTGCTGTGCAGAGGTTATGAGTGTTTCTAGGGCATTGCCATGTAATTTTTTATGGGTGGCATGAGAGGGGACCAGTAAGGTGGTTTACTGCTCCAGTCAAATGAGTCCACCCCAAATCTCTATACTATTATAGTTAGGGTTTAGGGCAGTCAAAGTAAAATTCAAACATTCATCAAATTTAAGATAAAAATGCACAAACGAATGCAAAAACGTATGATGTGATGCTCTAAAAATATGTGAATTAAGATTAGATTAGATAGACTTTATTGTCCCGAAGGAAAATTGTCTTGGACACATACTTAATACAATACATATACACGCATGCACACACACAATACCTACAATACATACACAAACTGCCATCGACCAACCAGTTGCACACTACCCATCATACAACACACCTGTAATCGTCATAATAATAAGATTCATAGGAGAAAAAAAAATCATAAAATATACTTGATTATCGTTACAATTAAAAACACCGTTATGGGGGCAAACCTCCGGCTGACTTGTCATTTAAAGCTTTGATGGACAGAGGGACGAAGGAATTCTTAAAGCGGTTAAGCCTGCAATAAAGCGTCTTCCTGAGGGAAGAAGCTGATACTCAGGGTGGAGGACATGGGTGGGATCTGAAATAATTTTTCGGGCCTGTCTGATGATAGTTTCAGCAAAGACAGCCTGAAAGTGTGGGATGCTGCTTAACTCCCATGATTTTCATGGCTCTCTGTGTTAACCGTGTAATCTGTGCTTTCAGCTGTACACTGAGATTGGCAAACCAGGCAGAGATACCATACCGCAGAAGGCTCTCAATTACAGCATGATAGAAGAGAAGCAACACTCTGGTTAACACCAAATACCCTCAGCCTACGTAGAAAGTGTAGTCACTGTTGAACCTAAGAACAGTTGTTTTCTACCTGAACACTCCATGTCAGTTTGTTATTAGTTTGTATGCCCAGCTATCTGTAGGAATCAACCTTGGCTATGTTCTGGTCATTGATGGCCACTGGTAAGTGTTCTCCAATGGATTTGGGATCAGACACCATCTCCACTGTTTTCTTAGAGTTGATGATGAGAAATTGCTTGTCGCACCACTGAACAAAGTTCTGAACCTCATGCAACGGAATCTGATGTATCTAATATGAGACCCAGGACAGCTGTATCATCAGAGAACTTAATCATGTAATTGTTAGCAGTACTACATGTACATTCATTAGTGTACAGTGTGAACAGTGTACACTAATGTGTACATTGAGACTTTTCTTACAACTCTCAATTCAAACATGCCTCCAACATACTCTTTAGGCAAGGGGTGCAGAGTTTAGCTTTAACCCTAATCAAACACACCTGATCCAGCTAATCAAGTCCTTCAGGCTTTTTTGAAAACTACATGGTATATGTGTTGGAACAGACCCCTACAGGAACTGAATTCTGCACCCCTGCTTTAGGCAGATTTGAGGTTATCAATTACATAGCCATAACCCACTGACAGTGTACAACTCAAGGATCCCAACTTTGCACATATTTTGCACAATCTGACGTAAATAGATGTAAAGTTCCCTTTTGAGGGAACTCGCACTGCGTAAGAAAATAGCGATGCAAGTACATCGGGTGTTATGGGAAGTGTTCCCTGTTCCAGTTGTCCTATTTAATGCAGCCTAAAAATCCTTTAACAGATTTAAATAATAGAAATGTGTAAGTGCGTTATGTGTAAGCAAGGTTAAAGAGATGGTGACAGAGTGTGTCTGCCTCCCGAACAGTGTTAGGTAGGTTAATACAGAGTTTGGGCACTAAATAGGAAAAGGATCTGAAGAGGATCTATGACTTCTGGAAGCACCTCTTTTAGGAACTTAGATGGAATAGGGTCTAACATACATGTTTTTGGTTTAGATGATTTAACAAGTTTATACAATTCTTCCTCTCCTATAGTAGAGAATGAGTAGAATTGTTCCTCAGGGGATTGTTCCTCAGATCTAAGAGCGGCTGACATCTTGGCAAATTTAAAAGTGCTAGCTAATGCTAAACGTAAATTCAGTAAGATTGTTATTCACGCCAGTGCTAATGATGTTCGACTTCACCAGTTGGAGATCACTAAAAATAACATTAAAGAAGTGTGTGAACTTGCAAGTACAATGTCAGACACTGTAATATGCTCTGGTCCCCTCCCTGCTTACCGTGGTGACGAGATACATAGCAGACTGTCGTCACTCAATGGCTGGATGTCTATGTGGTGCTCGCAGAATAACATAGACAATTGGACGGGTTTTTGGGGCAGACCTGACCTGTTGAAAAGAGATGGTCTTCATCCCTCCTGGGGTGGTGCCACTCTTCTCTCTAGAAATATGGCACATAGTCTTAGAGTTTGCACTTGACTAACTGGGGCCCAGGTCAGGAAGCAGACAGACTGGCTAACCCGACCATCTGCTTGCCGCCTCACGTCACAGAAATCAGTTCATTCTCAGCACACAGAGACTCTTTCACCTAGATATCACACTATAGAGACTGTGTCTGTTCCTCAAACTAGAAAATACAAAAAATATCCAAACCAATTTAAGAGTAACAATTTAACTGATGTTCAACAAATAAAAAAATTATATAATACAGAGAAACAAATTATAAAGCTTGGATTATTGAATATCAGGTCCCTTTCTACGAAAGCGATTTTTGTAAATGATATGATCACTGATCATAACCTAGATGTGATCTGTTTGACAGAAACCTGGCTAAAACCAGAAGATTACATTATTTTAAATGAGTCTACCCCACAAGATTACTGTTATAAACATGAGCTGCATCCAAAAGGTAAAGGGGGAGGTGTTGCTATAACTATATATAGGTGTTGTATAACTCCTGAAGTAATGGTGCTTCATACAACATTATCCAAATAAACAAGTGTTAATGATAAATCCCCTGTGATGTTTGTACTTGCTACTGTATACAGGCCACCAGGGCACCATACAGACGTTATTAAAGAATTTACTGATTTTCTATCAGAGTTAGTGCTGGCTGCAGATAAAGTCTTAATTGTTGGTGATTTTAATATCCATGTTGATAATGATACAAATGCAGTGGGATCAGCATTTCTAGACATTCTGAGCTCTATTGAGGTTAGACAACACGTGTCAGGTCCTACTCATTGTCGAAATCATACTCTATATTTAATACTGTCACATGGAATTGATGTTAACGGTGTTGAAATTCTGCAGCAAACCGATGATATCTCAGGGCCCGTATTTATCAAGCCTCTGAGAATTACTCTCAAGAACGCTGCTAAGAATTGACTTAAGTATAAACAATTCTTGGCTCAAAGCTGCGCTTAAAAGTTAGTTATCAAGCATCTCAGTCATAATTTAAGCGAAGTGTAGGACTAAATCTTAAGTGTCAGTCTTAGAGATGATTCACGACACTTTGCTGTGCCACAAACAGGATTTTGGATGACGAAATATGCATGGACCAATCACTGAATAGATTTCCTTATTTAAGAATATTCTCAGATAAATTCACATTGAATGGTTAAATTCCTAATAGGAGTTTACATTCAACACACATTTGACAATAAAGAATTTTCAAGAGAATACATTATGGTAAGGAAACGAATTGTCATCACAACCTTCAATTTAGGGTTGTGCCGGTAGACGAGAGTATCGTGTATCAACGATAGTCAGAGATCACCAGATGAGCCCTGCGATATGCTTGTTGCTGATTCCTTTGACGACAGCAAGACGATTATTATTATTATCCGTCAAAAATATAAAAGCACCAAAAGTTGGTTAAATGACCATGGTGTTGGTGTGCTTGACTGGCCAGCAAACTCACCAGACCTGAACCCTATAGAGAATCTATGGGGTATTGTCAAGAGGAAAATGAGAAACAAGAGACCAAAAAATGTAGATGAGCTGAAGGCCACTGTCAAAGAAACCTGGGCTTCCATACCACCTCAGCAGTGCCACAAACTGATCATCTCCATGCCACGCCGAATTGAGGCAGTAATTAAAGCAAAAGGAGCCCCTACCAAGTATTGAGTACATGTACAGTAAATGAACATACTTTCCAGAAGGCCAACAATTCACTAAAAATGTTTTTTTATTGGTCTTATGAAGTATTCTAATTTGTTGAGATAGTGAATTGGTGGGTTTTTGTTAAATGTGAGCCAAAATCATCACAATTAAAAGAACCAAAGACTTAAACTACTTCAGTCTGTGTGCATTGAATTTATTTAATACATGAGTTTAACCATTTGAGTTGAATTACTGAAATAAATTAACTTTTCCACAACATTCTAATTTATTGAGATGCACCTGTATATGTTTGCCTACCTACAGGGCCTGAAATTTGGTGTAAGGTTGCGGGTATTGTGTACAATATTAATAATTCCAGCAAGTGCCGAGTTCATAATGCGGTAAATTACCACTTCCATTAACTTAAGTACATAGAGAGAGAGAGGAGAAGGGTATTCCCCCCAATATCCTAATATTCTTGAAATATTTAACCAAATGTATTTCAATATATTCTAATTTTCAAGTTAAAAATTTGTGTTCCATTAAGTTTTGGATGCTGCTGATACAGCAGCTTATTCACTGAAACCGCCGCGGCCCAGCAAAGAGACGTGCTTTTTCGTGTGTGTGTTTTTTCTTTTGAAAAAGTTTCCCTGGAAATACTTCCCTATTTCACAGTCACACAGAGACTGTGTCTGTTCCCCGAACTAGAAAATACAAAAAAACGTCCAAACCAATTTAATAGTGACAATTTAATTGATGTTCAACAAATAATAAACAGATGTAATACGGATAAGCAAATGATAAAGTTTGGCTTATTGAATAGCAGGTCCCTTTCTACGAAAGCACTTTTTGTAAATGATATATACATTATGGTAAGGAAACGAATTGTCATCACAACCTTCAATTTAGGGTTGTGCCGGTAGACGAGAGTATCGTGTATCAACGATAGTCAGAGATCACCAGATGAGCCCTGCGATATGCTTGTTGCTGATTCCTTTGACGACAGCAAGACGATTATTATTATTATCCGTCAAAAATATAAGTGCCTATCTTTAGTGATTGCAGTGCATAGAGCCGCTTCAGAAACTTGCCACAGCGCGGCTGGTGAGTAGCCGTGATCAGCTCCGGTGGCCGTGTCGGAGCCATAACGCACCGCAGACGTGTGCAGTGTAAATAAGGGGTAAGAGATTTATTCATGAAACAGTGTAGGTAGCTTCACTGATTATAACGGGAGTGTTTTTAAAAATATCAGGTCCCTTTCTACAAAAGCATTTTTTGTAAATGATATGATCACTGATCATAACCTAGATGTGCTCTGTTTGACAGAAACCTGGCTAAAACCTGATGATTACATTATTTTAAATATTCTACCCTCCAAGATTACTGTTATAAACATGAGCCACATCCAAAAGGTAAAGGGGGAGGTGTTGCTACAATTTATAACAATATTTTCAGTATTTCCCAGAGGGCGGGCTTCAAGTATAACTCGTTTGAAATAATGATGCTTCATATAGCATTATCCAGAGAAACAAGTGTTAATGATAAATCCCCTGTGATGTTTGTACTGGCTACTGTATACAGGCCACCAGGGCACCATACATACTTTATTAAAGAATTTGCTGATTTTATATCCGAGTTAGTGCTGGCTGTAGATACAGTTTTAATTGTTGGTAATTTTAATATCCATGTTGATAATGAAAAAGATGCATTGGGATTTAACCCCTCTATTGGGGTTAGAAAACACGTGTCAGGACCTACTCATTGTCGAAATCATACTCTAGATTTAATACTATCACATGGAATTGATGTTGATGGTTTAATTATGTAGCCAAGCGATGATATCTCATATCATTATCTAGTCTTGTGTAAACTTCATATAGCTAAAACTGTAAATTCTACTCCTTGTTACAAGTATGGTAGAACCATCACTTCTACCACAAAAGACTGCTTTGTAAGTAATCTTCCTGATTTATCCCAATTCCTTAGCATATCCAATATTTCAGAAAAACTTGATGATGTAACAGAAACTATGGACTCTCTCTTTTCTAGCATTTTAGATACGGTTGCTCCTTTACGCTTAAGGAAGATTAAGGAAAACAGTTTGACACTGTGGTATAATGAGCACACTTGCGCCCTAAAGAGAGCAGCCCGGAAAATGGAGCGTAGCTGGAGGAAAACAAAACTAGAGGTATTTCATGTTGCATGGCGGGAAAGTACCCTATCCTTAGTGATGAATCTACACAGACCTATCCTACAAAAAAAAAGCATTAAAAACTACTAGATCTGATTACTTTTCGTCTCTTTTAGAAGAAATAAACATAACCCCAGGTATTTATTCAATACAGTAGCTAAATTAATGAAAAAATAAAGCACTAACAGGTGTTGACATTTCCCAACAGCACAGCAGTAATGACTTTATGAACTACTTTACTTTCAAGATCGATACTTTTAGAGATAAAATTGTAAACATGCAGCCATCAGCTACAGTATCGCATCAGATAGTGAACTATAGATCCCCTGAAGAACAATTCTACTCATTCTCTACTTGAGGAAGAATTGTATAAACTTGTTAAATAATCTAAACCAACAACATATATGTTAGACCCTATTCCATCTAAGCTCCTAAAAGAGGTGCTTCCAGAAGTCATAGATCCCCTTCTGACTATTATTAATTTGTCATTGTCATTAGGATATGTCCCCAAAACCTTCAAACTGGCTGTTATTATGCCTCTCATTAAAAAACCACAACTTGACCACAAAGATCTAGTTAATCCAATCTCGAATCTCCCTTTTCTGTCAAAGATACTAGAAAAGATTGTATCCTCACAATTATATTCCTTCTTAGGGAAAAATGGTATGTGTGAGGATTTCCAGTCAGGATTTAGACCGTATTATAGTACTGAGACTGCTCTCATTAGAGTTGCAAATGACCTGCTCTTATCATCTGATCATGGTTGTATCTCTCTATTAGTGCTACTGGATCTTAGCGTTGTGTTCAACACTATCGACCACAACATTCTTTTGAATAGATTAGAAAACTTTGTTGGCATTAGTGGAAGTGCATTGGCATGGTTCAATTCATACTTATCTGACCGCCATCAATTCGGAGTACTGCAGCTATTTAAACATCTAAGCTGCAATAATAATAATAAAAGTACGTGCAAGCACCGAATTCATCATAAACAACAAAGATGCAGTGTAAGAGATTAATTGTGCAGTGTAGTCAGATTTTTTATTATCGGGAGTTTTAGCGAGATTAAACTGACCTTTTTAATAGCCTAATGTTGAGAGTTCTTTACTCACTTTCTGTACACAGTTTATTCCATGTTTTTTTATTATTATTATTATTTTATTTTACAAGAGAACTTGCAAAGTCTTGATTTACAACTAATGCGTAAAATAGGGAAAAAAATTGCATAAACGCATCTCCGACTGTTTTGTCTGTGTAGCCTATAAGAATAGGCCTATGTCATGCAATAACGGTTTTAATATATTCTATACAATAACATTGTTAACTGTTTTTATTTATAACATCTGCTGCTTTGCTTCTGTGAAAATGAATAGACATCAGCCTTAAACTTTGTTTTTGTCATTTACATTAGTTTTATTTGTATAGTGTAAAATACACTATATATTTTTGTGTCAGTACATTAATGGCACATTTGAGCAGCATTAGTAAACTGTAAATATAAAAGAAATGCCAAATCACATGCAGGTTTATTCCTACTTTTGGAAACCTAATTGTTTTATAATTACTATTAGGCTATTATTTTTATTAATATTATTATTATTTCTATCGTGACAACTCTCGGATATGACAATGTTAATGTATTTGGTCTTTGCTGTAGTTGTAGATTATTATTGCTGCTGCTGCTGCAAGCAAGTATGGGAAATTGCTACTGCCAATACATACGCCTATATGGTTCTGTGACTTTAAAACACACTGCTGCTGCACAAATAGCATAATAACCCGTAGTAGATCTATACAGCTGGAGCTGGGGAAGATGGAGGGCTTCAGAGGAACTCTGAAAGCACGCTGTGAAATGCTCTAGTGAATGCTAACCAGTATTTACATGTAAAGCAGCAAGCTCTTTGGCTGTGTATGCGATTTGAATCAATCAACTTGTGCCAAGTAGTTTAACGCTAGTATTGCTAGTAGTAACAATAAACATAATAATTCCTTAAAACGTTATAGCCAGCAATTCAGCCTGAAAGCCCTGCTCAACACTATTTGCATTATTTTAAATCAGATTTAAGCTAACCTTCATTCCTCCTGACGAGAGGCCGGAATCACCTCCGATACGCCCCAAAAGGTTGAGTTCACTCTCTCCATGACGACAGAGGTAGATAGTGCGAGGTGTGACATGGATGTTCATCAGATAGTAGACGATCCTGCTCTGAATATGATCTTGGACCTGATTAACCAGGTACCTGCTGCCCACGTTAAAGATCTTAATGTATGACAGGTTCCTGTGGACACAGAGAGAGGACAGTAATGATGAGGACTTCCACTACAATCATGTCAAACAACAGATGTTTGTTAAATTCACTCAGGTTGACAATGCTTCACCTGTCTTTGTCATCATCTAAAGGAACGTATGTGAGTTTGTAGCAGTCTATTCTCTTAAGGAAGTCAGTCACAGCCTCCTCTTTATCACAGTTAACATAATCAGGGCTGCTCAGCTTCACTTGCTGTAGATAAACAAAGGTTGTTTTTTTTAAAGAATTGCTTACAAAACAAATATATACTCCAATACAGACAATCGACCAGGTAATATTTTAAAATGATGCACCTCATTACAAAGCAACTCACACATACAGCCACAATAATACACACAGATCAATAATTAAAACGAGAAACAAATTAAACAATTTTTTTTATGATATACTCATATTTCTTCACCTTGATGTTTTCTGCAATGATTTCTGGGTCATCACAAAGAGACTCAACAAAAAACACCTACAAGAAAGACAACCCTAATTTAAAAGTTATATATTGCAGAAATATTTTCTAAATATACTCTAGAAATTAGGTCGGAATTTGGTAACACTTTAGATTAGTAAGCATTATTCACTATTAACTAGTTGTTTATTAGCATGCATACTGGCTGTTTATTAGATCTTATGAAGAACATCTTAATGCATGGCCATATTCTAAATTCCTTAATCCTACCCAATACCTAAACATACAAGTGCCTTACTTACTACCAACAAGCAGCAAATCATAAGTTTATTCAGGGAAGCCTCTTAGCTAACAAGTGAACACATGTTCTAATGTCCCTAATCTAAAGCGTTCCCATTAATTTGATGAATATTAATTCATCAGTTCACTTTTTTCACTCACTTTATAGCCGTTCTCTTTAGCAAAGGTGAGGATCACCTCTCTACGTTCTCTTGTTGTGTTGGTCGCATCGAACACCTGAACATAAATGTGCTGAATTAGTCATAACATCATTAAAAACCTTTCACATACACTACCTATCAAAAGTTTGGAATAATTTTAGAGTTTCTGGCTGCTGCTTAAAAAATATACTGTTTTCAACACTGATAATAATAAGAACCAAAATAGCTTTAAGCAGCGATTAGGGGCCAAGCACAACAGAGGGAAAATGAAGAGCTGGGCAATGGCAGGGAGCATCAGTCCAACTGAAAATTTGCAAATAAAGACACTAAATAAAACGGTTGAAAACCCATCAATACAACAACTTGTAATATGGCATCATTATATGACTACTAGTGGCCGACAGACAAAATAGGTGATGTTCGAAAAACATATACTATGGGATTCTGTGGGACCCAGGGAATAAAAACAGAGATTCAAAATTGTTCAGCTGTTCAACTTGGTTTGCTGTACTGACTTCTAAGGAGACCTTAAAAATGTAAATTTTTCACATCTCTTGTCCAATATGTGGCACTGTGCCGAAACTGCTCACGTACCATCAGGTCATGGTTGTTATAACCAAGTTTGAACTGAATAAGCTAAAGCATTGCAGAAATATAGCCTCACTGTGATTGTGGCATGCTCTTCATCAAATTCCTTGATAGACTATATGAGAATGGTTTTGTCTATTGAAAATCTTTTAATAACTTTTTGCCAGCATGGTATAAAGATGATCTGAGCAACTTTTGGTGAAAACTGGACAAGCCGGAAAGTAGGTTTTTCAGAAAATACAATTCTGTATGGTTCAAAAGTTAATAGCATAAACATGACTGCAACTTTGGACAGTTGGTGACATTAAAGGGTTTGAGTGAGAAACTCCAAATTTGCTGTGGTAAATTTTCAGAATCTGTCCTCTTTCTGTTTGCATTCTATGGGCGGTCAAACTTGAGAGAGGAAGAAGAAGAAGAAGAAAACTAGTAAATACAATAGATGCCTATACGCACCTTTGGTACTTGGCCCCTAATTATCAATAATTAAGCACCAATAATAAATTATATTAACTGAGCACCAAATCAGCATATTAGAATGATTTCTAAAGCATCATGTGACACTGAAGACTGGAGTAATGGCTGTTTAAAATTCAGCTTTGCCATCACAGGAATGAATGTTACATGTTAATGTATAATAAAAAAAAGAAAACTTACTGTTTTCACTGTGTTTTTAATTAAATAAATGCAGCCTTGGTGAGCATAAAAGACTTCTTCCAAGCATTTGGCAAGGGGTATATAAACATACGGGAGCATTAAACTACTATAATAACACGTATTGCCTTACCAACTTTAGTGTTAATTGTTCAGAGAAAGATAGTGTCTATACATCCCTTCTCAATTCATCGATTTCTGTAGTAACATCAGTAAATTGTCCATGTTGAGGTGAGCATGTGTGTGTATGCTGTCACTTACTGCCACTTGTCCATGATCCTGAGTGAAGTAACAAAAGACGTCCTTCAACGCCACCAGAGCACAAGTTCTAAAGCACACAGTTTACAAAAAAAACAAACACCAAAAATGTGCACAATCGTACAATACAGTTGATACAACAGTTAGTTCTGCTGCTCATATCTGATTGGGTGAATGGTATACTGATATAGGGTGAATTCCAGCAAGTGAGCATCCCTACTCACTACAAAAGGCAGAGCCCCTCAAGCAGAAAGTCAATGGAAGTCTAGTGTAACTGGCTCTCAGTGGTGGAGATTGTTCAGAGACCCTTTCCGCAGCTTACATTACATTATTACAGTAATACAGTAATAAAAAAGTCTCTAATAAAGTGACTGTCTTTATTAGAGACTCACAGTATAATTTACTCAACTTATGGATTCAGGACAAATACTGCCACAGTGTATTGACTCAAAGGTGAACTTTGGTCGAATCATAGCCTTTCTGATATTCAGACAAACAGCTTAATAACTCTTGTTTAGGTGATACTGCTTAGATAAAACACTGATGTATAAAATGTGAGTTTCTCACTTGCGAATTTTCATGGCCTCTTCATTGTCTGGACGGAAGAATTCAAAGCTCTTATAGGTGCGTACAGCATCTCTGCGGTACTGTCCAACGTTAAACACTGTTAAAATAGTTTCACATCAGTGATCATGTATAGTACAAGAAAGAATGCTCTATGACAGTACCACAGTTACAACAAAAACATATATATTTCTAATATCTACCAATATATTAGCCAGAAATTACATGTATCGACCACTAACTGTGCTATTTGGTCAGTTAACAGAAACAGATTTCCAAAGTTTTCCAGCTTAAATATGTTTTGTAATTATAAATACATTTGATTTTGATGGCTGCAAAACACTCCAAAAAAGTTGGAACAGAGGCAAAATAAAAGTGAAAAGGTTATCCACCTCATTTTTCCCGTAAGAGCAGGCGTGGCCATTTTGTACCATATTATTTTAATATGGTATTATCCTAATTATGAACACACTGGTTTGTAGTGAAAACCGTTTTACCCTTTACTGCACTTTGTTATTCTTCTCGTTATTTCTCTACAGCGGTTAATGAGCCGGAAGTCTTGCACACTGACAGAAAACGGCTTACTTCCACACTGAAAAATAAGGTGGATAGAATATCCAAATTAATCTGTTGAAACAGTCCACAATAAGAAGGTGAAATGGTAATACGGAAGGGGATCATATTTGGGTGTAAATGGCACATCTCAGTCTTTGCCAGCAAAGCCACTTTGCCAAATTTCATGGGATGAGTGTCAAACAAATTAAAAAAATCACATTTCTCAATGCAAAATGGCAAAGAATTTAGGTCTTTCACCAACTACCATACATAATATTGTGAAAAGGTTCAGGGAATCCAGAGAAATCACAGTACATGCAGGGCAAGGCAGGAAACCTCGGGTGTGACCTTTGAGCCCTCAGATGGCATTGCATAAGAAACCGTCATGCGGTGTTAAATATAGCCACATGGGTTCAGGAGTAATTCAGTTGCTTTACCACAGTCTGCCGCTGCTTCAAGAAATGCAACTTCAATCTCTGTTATGCAAGTATACATCAAATGCAGCTCTGGACCAGAACTCATCTCAAGATAGTCAGAAAGACTGTGGAAATGAGTGCTGTAGTAATGAGTCCAATGAGTAATGACTCCACATTTCAACTTGTTTCCGGGAAAAATGGATTTCGAGTTCTCAGTCCCAAAGACCAAAGGGACCATTCAGACTTTCATCAGCGACAGAAGCAAAAGCAAATGTCTGTCATGGTATGGGGGTCTTTCCTGGGAAGTCCATGGTTGTTAGATCAAGACAATGCTAGTTCTCAGTCTGCATGTGCTACAACAGCAAGGTTTTCTAAACATGTGGATGGCCAGCAGATCTGCCTCTAATTGAAAATGTATGGCCCACCATGAAAAGGAGAATCAGGCAATAACAACTACGGACTGATGAGCAGCTGAAGTCTTATATCAAGCAAGATTGGACAACAATTTTGCATGCAAAACTTTAACAATTAGTATAGTGTAGTATTAGTGTTTATTCTCAAACAATTAATCATAGTAATTAAAAGGACAGTTGATGTGACAGAGTGCTCCATTTCTTTAGAGTATGCTGCAGCCATCAACATCAAAATTAGTTTATATTTACAAAATACAATTAAGTTGGTCAGTGAAAACTTTGGAAATCTTTTATTTGTATGTTTGTCAATTTAATAAAGGTTAAAGAGAATTAACAAATCACAGATTCTTGTTTTTTATTGCATTTTACAACTTTTTTAAAATTGAGGTTGTAATGTTGCTTGATTTTGTGCTTTGCCTGCTAATCTGATTAATTGATTCATTCATATAATGTTTATACAGTATGTATAATAATTCTCACCCCTGGTGGGAACTCCAATCCAGTTGAGGTAACGTGTGAGTTTCTTTGAGATGTAGGTCTTTCCTCGGGCAGGCAGACCAACCATCACAATCATGGTGGGCGAGTTGGTGAACTGTGGTACTGATGCTGAAATAAACACAGACAACATGTCTAAACAAAAAATGCACACTATATATTAGTCTAACATTTCATACATTCATACAGAAACAGACTCATAATTTGATATGTTTTTATAATGGATTTCTTAAACTGATCTCAATGGAGATAGAAGCATTGCTTACACTCCCACTCATTTCATTGTAATTTACATCAGTGAAAATATTGTACTAGTGCCTCTTGTATCAGTGGTCTCTGTGTTTGTTTGTGTGTGCAAAGGGCAGTGAACTGGACTTCAGTGAGGTGAACAGCCCTGAGGACACAAATCGTCACACACTGCATCAAACACCATTAAAAATCACAGAAAACTGATATTTTATTACAAATAATTGCAAACGAATTCTAGTATTAGGAAATATCCTCTGTATATACGATTTTATTTTAAAGCAGTTTCACTATGCAATATACTTTCTTTGTGATCAACTTTTTATCGTCTTTTACTTATAACATCATAACATGATTTAAAAACAAAAACAGACATATAATCAATAATTTAAAGAGTCCAGTCAAAGAGGACAGAGAAAAGGGAAAAAAATATTTATATAATCCTGTATGTTACAGGAAAAATATTGACAAGCATCAATAGTACTTTTTATTAATTCGTGCTGTTGTACATACACAAGTCACTATTTTAAGGAGGCTGTGAATCCAATGTTTTTCAACACATGTAAACTAGTTCTGAAACTATGCAATATACTTTCTTATCTCTCTATTTATATATGACTCTCACTTAGTGTCCCTTAAATATAAAGGTTTTATAAAAAATAGTTTACAAAGGACTAAAGAAAAGTTGTTACAAATGTTTTACAAAGAAGTCTTTAAAAACTTCACTTGGCAAGATGCATTTCTAACAGTGTAATTAACTGATAGCCTACTTTTAAAACTTGATAAGACCACAGAAATAGAGTGAGGGATGAGACAGAGATGTTTCTTTAGACGTATAACTTACAGCCTCTTCTCCGTCTCAACCTGCTGCTCATCCATGGCACCCAGATCTTCTCCAGGGGATTTTGTGTCAGTTCAATTTGTGAGTGATACATATTCACCAATGTGTGTGAGACAGTTGTGTCTGAGTATGGTAAGCGCACAAAGTGACCAGTAGAGCTGAAGTCTTCTATTAAGAATGTATGTGTAGCCTTGTCCAATCTGAAGCCGATGTGCATTTAAACTGGTGAACCTTGATGGAGGAGGTGCATCAAGCACCTGACACAATGTCACACAAAAACAGCCTATCAATATTCACCACAAAACAGGCCAGATCTGAATACAGGGTATGCCACTGATAATAATCATTAAAAATAAGGCACTCTTTCCATCGCCATGGGGGAGAAGTCAATTCATCTTGAATTCCCAGAAATATGAATTAAGTTACGGTCTAATTTTAAATAAATAAAAACCAAAATAATAATAATAATAAAAAAGTAAGTATTTCAAAAAATACTAGTGTACGTGGTTTTTAATGCATTCTGACTTTTTCCCCCATATAGTTGTAACTCAAACAGCAGACAGATGCTCTCTGTCCAGAAGTCAGTGTTTATCCAGAACACATTTGACACATCGGTAAGAAGACACCACAGCCCTGCCAGCACAGATACTGTACCTATTTATGTGTGTACAGGTTTGACTATGCTTGTGAGATGAGGAAATGTCCTCACTAATACAGCGAAACCTGTTAAACACCAACTAGAAAGCAGCACTCATTAAGACCATCACCTACTGGCGGTTTTAGTTTCATATTTAAAGTATCATTTTATTTAAAAAAAATATTTCAATATTCATTTTTAAACCCATTAATGTCCATTTAAAACCCAATTAATCTTATAGCATTTTTTTTATGCAATTCATCCATGCCACCTCTGAACAGTCTGTAAAAAATATACTTAAACACCACTTCAGATTAAACTTTTGATATATTTAAAATATACCCAAGTTTGTGTGTAATTGTGTTGACTCCAAATATTTTTTCAAAAGCTACTCTTTTGTGAACCTTTATATGTGTTTTTTTTCTGGATTCTTTTTTGGTTGGTATTCTGTCTCTATACAGTTAAAATAAACCTTAGACATAAAATTTCAAATTTACATACAAAGAAATTAAGGGTCTGTAATTTTGAAGTGGGCAAACGTACAAAATCAGCAGGGGATCAAATAAATATTTTCCCCACTGTAAACGATCCACCGACTGTGTCTGATTAGTATCAAGCAGACCCCTCTTGGAAGGAGCATAACAGACAAATAATTGGTCAGACTTCCTCCACATGGCAGCTCTGTGGATGTATGTACAGTTAAGATTCTGCTGGTCAGGCTCCTGAAAGGGAGGAGGGCAGAAGGCCTGTAGTACGATGGGCCGTGGCACCGAGGAGGACACTTTAAGGACGTACCCCATCCTGGGGTACAGAAAAGCTTTGGCCAGGCCAGGCACAAAGTCTAGGAAGGAGAGGGCCACTGACAGGGCCTGCAAATCTCCGACTCTCTTCATCGATGAGATGGCTAATAGGAAGACAGTCTTAAGTGTCAGAACTCGATCTGAAACCTCCTCTAATGCTCAAAAGAAGGTTTGCAGAGAGCCTCCAAGACCATGGCCAGGTCCCACGGGGGACATGAGAGCGTACCGGGGGCCTCAGTGGACCGCAGAGGAAACGTGTCACCAGGGGGTGTCTTCCCACAGACTGACCACCAAGAAGTGAGTGGTAAGCAGCTATGGCCACCACGTACACCTTCAGGGTGGAGTGGGTCAACCCTGCAGAGAATCGAGCCTGCAAGAACTGCAGCACCGCTGTGTTGTTGGTGCGCACCAAAACATGATGGCCTCTCAGGTCTAGGAGAAAGTGTTTCAGTGCTCGAAACACGGCCAACATCTCCAGGAGGTTGATGTGCCACTCATGACTAAACCCCAAATGGTGAGGGACACATCCGTCGTTAACGTTACGCGATGACAAGGAGCTCCCAGCACCGGGCCCTGTGACAAGAACCAAGAAACGACGCGGAGAAGCAGCAAACTGAATTCTGTAACCTCTTTTTACAGTCTGCAGGACACCATCGTGAGATATTTGGCAAAGCTTCCATGCTGGCAGAAAATCTACTAAGCCTCTTGAGACTGCTCTCCGGTGTAATAGGAGTGGCTAGTTTGGTGCCCTGAAGTGGAGGACCAGCAGGGAACGAACGCACCAGCCACTCTGGAGACCTCCTTAGAGGCAGCGAGCCTCCCAGAGCTGCTATGTTTCCGGGCAGACACTGAGATGTGCGCTCGCTGGAGACCGCTGAAGCATCGGCGGTGGCAGGGTTAACAGTTCAGCCTGCTGAGGGCAATGAGGAGAAACGGGCACCGTGTAATGAGGCGTACACCGCTCTTCCACAGCGGGGGCTGCCCTCAGAAGCCCTGGAACATAAATATCAGGGCTTCTTGGTCGAAGACTTCTTGGCCAAAAGGACGGTCCTCAGATCGGCCTTTGACCGCGAGCGTTGCCGTGAGCCTTGATCCCCACACGGAGGAGTGCGAGTCGCGAAGCTCAATCTCTGTGCCACTCGGTACAAGGGGTGGGCACACGGCTGGGACTGCTCTCGTCCAAACACCGCCACTTGGTTACGGGCCTCCTGAAACCTGTCGACGGCAGAATTGACGACGTTGCCGAAAAGGCCAGAAGGCGCAAGCGTGGCGTCGAGAAGGAAGACCCTGAAGAAAAGGACTTCTTCATTCCCTCCACCAGATCCATCTGTGATCCCCACGACCGCCGCCGCCGCTCTGCCTCGACAGCAGCGGGGCCTGAGCCACGAGGAATGCTGGCGAGGGCTCGCTCCTTGAAAGAGAACCCTCCGGGAGCGAAGCATCCACAGCGAGCGGCGCTCGCAATGCGCGCAGTCAGCTCCCTTGAGAGCCGACTCGGCGTGCTTCGCTCCCAAGCAAACAACGCAAAGGCTGTGTGTATTCCTGCCCGTGATGTAACGAGGGCAGGGAGAAACACACAGCCTAAACTGATGCTTGCTTTTACCATGCCCGCCCTTGGACTTGTCTTTTGCTTTTGTCATTGCTGCTTTGTTTGTTATAGTGACAGACAACGGTAAACAAGACACACACACACACACACACACACACACACACACACACACACACACACACACACACACAG